>NW_019384968.1:299590-380017 GCF_000671375.1 Centruroides sculpturatus | reverse complement strand
CAGTTAAATATTTTATTACTTGGCCAAACATGCGTTTTCTTCAAAAATGTCGTTTTTTTTCAAAAAAATTTATATAACGTTTCAAATATTTATCCTAATAAATAAATCTCGTTACTATTTCATTTCCCAACTGCATGTTATTTACGGAAAACGTTGCAGCAACAAAACTTACCCACGGGCTACAATATGTATCGTATAGTGTAACCCTCTAGCACGTTTCCGACGATTATAATTGCAAAAAATAAAAGAAAAATCTAAATATAATGCGTAAAACGTGTATATTCGGCATAATTTAGAGACTTTTATATATCAACGAATAAAAATATAAAATGGCAATCGAATCTGAATTAAGTTATATTTGTAACATTTTATACTTTGATTGAATTCATGTCACTTTTATTATTTGATTATGCAAATAGAATATTTGTATAGGTTAAAATATGAATAAGCGTTTTGGCCTAGTGATTCGAGGTCGTAAAACTGTAAATTCAAATCACATGCAGAGATAAATAGTGTAGCTATCAGCCATATTACTTTCGATGGCCGAAACGGTTAAGGCGTCAGTTTGCCGCTCTGGATCCAAGGATTGAATTCGGCCAAACTACCCGAGGAATATTTTATGGATGATAACTCCCGGATATATCGGGTTCGTCCTTCACTATCTAGTCGCCCCATTGTGGATCTGGCCAATGGGCATGAAAAAAACGTTTGCCAAGGGGGTTTTTTTCCATGCCGATTGGCACAGGACAAAAAGAGAAAAAAGCGTTACTTTCTTCTACATAAAAACAAAACAAAATGTTTAAATTCACTCTAAACAAGCAGTGTTGTTGACCTAAATATTAGTCACGAAAAATACTCATTTCTTTAACGGTTATATAAAATTTAAAATAATATTTTAAAAATTATTTTTACAATTTTCCAGAAATGTTTATAAAAAATAAGTTATTAATAATACTATTTTGTTATTAACAATCTAAATGTTTTAGTTTTTAATAATTTTTAGATGGCATCACTTAAACAAATATTTGAATAATCAAATATGTATTAACGTTGATGTTTTTAAACGTTACAATCCGAAAGTAAAAATATTTTAAAACAGAATATATATTAATAAATATAAAGCTAATTAATGTCAATTTCCTTAATTATTCTCAGAATTTGAGTTTTATATTATAAATGGTAATCTTAATTTAAAAAAAAACAAAACTGAAAATTTAAATTGCGTCATAGCATCGTATAACCAATCAGCTATTTTCTTTATTTAAATTTGAAATTTGTAACAGTTAAATATTTTATTACTTAGTAAAAACAGAGTGAACCGTTTAAATCCATTAAAATTATAGTTGCTAAGACAATAAAAATAATAAAAAGTCTTCCGTAAGAAAGTAGTAAACGTGCAATTAATTTTTTATAATAAATTTCGCTTTAAATTCTTTAATAATATATATAAAACAAAATAAATAAATCAACTCTTTAGTTACTTAATAAGCGCGGAAAGAAATTGAAATTAAACACCAAGCAAGTGTTCTCCTGACCTTATTATTTGAAAGTTCAAAGTTCTAGTTATGAATACATAGAAGCAACATGGTGCAACTTAAGAATTTCTTTCATTTTATTACATATTCGAACACTAAAATATTAATAAAGGAATTTTAAAATCTCAAAAATCATTCACTTTTTTACAATTTTTAATGAAAAATAGGTTAAGGCCCTTTAAAAAATTCAGTAAAAAACAGATGACCTAAAATAATGGGCAATGAAATTATTATTATTATTTTAGTTTATTCGTACGAAACGATCGATATCCAATAACAATTCTAACAACGATTCTAAGTATTCATGGATATTTAAGCATCCCCTAAATTGTATAATGACAGGAATCAGTATATGGTCTCGTTTGCTAAACTGTATCTTATAATGGAACAAATAACACGAAAATGAGCTTGTTACATGTGATAAGGCTCATTGTTTCATATAAATGAACTATATTCATCTGAGGAGCATACAAAAAGGTCTAATTCTTTTTATGACTGTGTGATACTTATCGTGTTTTACTGAACAATAGACTTTAATAACGTTTTTGTTACGCATTCTGTTTTGAAGAAGTCTTGGTTCTGTCCCTGAATTGCATAAAAAAATTTTATTTGGATCCATTAAGATTACGGCACTTAATTGGATCACTGATGTATACAAACATACAATGAACTTGTTACAAACATTCCTAATTGTAAATTTCAATATAATTTATCAACCCCCGTAAGGTTATTAAATTATATTGCTAGTTTCTTTGCTTAAAATCAGATAGAAAAAGATTAAAATTTCAAATACAGGGTAATTAGAAAGTCACTATGCACTGGTACAGAGAAAGTTACAACACTACGCATTAAACTTTAACGTGTAAATTAGATACAAATGCCCCTAAATCACAAAAGAAATTGTTTTGTATCGGATTTTTCAATCTGGAACGGTTTGTAACCTTTCAAACGTACGTGACAATCTTTTTGTCACTGATATCTTTTTCGTATCTAACTAATACATATCAAGGCCAGCAGGTGTCGAGTAGAAATTGGTTAAGGTCTCTTAAGTAAGGCTCATGACACTTTAATATGTCGTATTTCATCACCGTATTATTAGACTACAAAGTTTCGGTTTATGAATTGAGTTGGCCTTTGACATCTTTTGCAATTCATCGCCACAACGTTAGCAAGTCTGTCAGGCACTTTGCAGTGTCTACTTAGAAGGAGAATTCAAACTTCGAAGGATATTTCAAGGAAAGGCATACATTTATTTTGTACTAAAACTTGGAAAATGTTTCGATGAAACGTGTACAATGAACCGTGACCTNTTTAAAAAAAAGCAGACGATGTAGCAGACGATATTTGGGTAAGACGCCATGTTTGATATTTTTATGAATTTCTATAAAAATACGATAAAGTGATCAAAAATCGGTTATAAAACGATTACTTAATGAAATTTTAGCGATAATGTTCTTTATTAAGGCATTATTTAGTAAAATTTCATTAAAATCGTTCTATTTATGTTCAAGTCGACGCCCCTATAACACTGTTAATTATTCCGTTTTATATGGATTCCGTGTTGTACGAGTCACTTAGATTTTACAAATACGTGTGCCGGGGTGTGAACGGCTCACGTATTTGTAAAATCTATGTGATTCGTACAACACGGAATCCATATAAAACGGAATAACTAACAGTGTTATATGGAGGTCGACTGTAGACAAAGAGGAGGGTTGATATTCTCACACAGCTTTTAATTACCGTTATCGTTATGAATCAAAGACTCTTCGGTTTAATCACCTCCAGTTCATTACACTTAACACTTAATCTTCCTCGCAAACATTGGAACAAAAGCAATTTTTTCTTTTTTTTTTTAGGACAAACAAATCAACATCATCGCTAAGATGGCCATGTCCTTGTAAAACTATTTATTTCCTCAAGGAAAGATGATTTAACGTAATATACGGTCATGGACGAGGAAATATTTTGTCCTTGACTCGTTCATTTTTCCGTTGCTTAATATAAAATTATTTACTTTATTTATCTTTTAATTTTTTTCCTCTAATACGACATTAAATATTTTCACTATGGTTTAAATCACAGTCAATGATTTCGAAACTCTGACACGAATTACAAAATTAGTGTTTCTAAATTTGAAAGATTCGTTTGTCGTTTCGCTGATTTCGAATATATTCGGTCCCCCTTCTTTTAATATTTCCATCGTTGCGTGAGATTTCTTTAACATAAATAACAATTTGAATGGGCTGTTACATGTTCATACAGTATTGAAGAAATAAAATTGAAGTATATATTAAATCATCCAGAACAAATTACACACCGTCAATTTATTGCATTTTTCATCCTTTTTTGACAATTTAAACATGTTTTACATAACCGATTTTATTTATTAATTTTCTTACAATGCTTTAAAAGGTCATAAATTAATGTATTGTCACAAATAATTAATAGAACAATATACAATCACGTCAGTTAAGAAAAGAAGTGAGTTTGATTTAGTAGCTTTTTTCTTTCTTTCTTTTTTTTCATTTGCGGTTTGTTTAATTTATTAGAAAAATATTTTTTCCGAATTTTTCCTCGTTAAAGCTACATACATAGGTTGGACTAAAAGTCAGTTTACCGTGTAAATACTAAAGAAATTTTTTAAATCGTTGTAATTTATGTACTGAACGAGAAGGGTCTCATTTTCAATAACTTTTGTGAAGTTTCAAGCCATAAAATGTTTGAATAGTAGAAGTTAATCTCTACCGTAGCGTAGAGGCATGTAGGTACAGTACGTATGTATGCACGCATGCATGCATACAGGATAGCCCAGAAATCAGTTAACCATTGTAAAGACTAAATTGCTTCATATACTTTACAAAGGTTGTTCAATACGCAAATTTCAATGCTTTACAAATTATATTATGACTTTTTGAAATACTTTGATAGCTCTTTGCGCAATTTAAACTACGGTACAACCCCCTATAACACTGTTGATAATTTCGTGTTATATGAATTCCATGTTGAACGAGTCACTTAAATTTTACAAATACGTGTGCTGGACTGTGAATGGCTCACGTATTTGTAAAATCTAAGTGACTCGTACAACATGGAATTCATATAACACGGAATTATCAACAGTGTTATAGGGGGGTCTAATGTATTAACTTTTTGGTCACTTTGTCTACTCACGTACAAGCATACACATACAAAATTCTAAAGAATTTTCTCCAATATTATATTCATTTGAAATTCAAAACATTTCTTTTCTTCAGTTGTTGGGCAAATGCGACGTATCGAAATGGGACAAAATTTCTAAATCACTCTTCCGGATTAAAATAATCGCTCGACTCGATGCTTGAAAGCTCATCAATGTATAGTTTAATGAGGAAAAGGCGGGGAAGGAGAAATAATCAAACCGGAAATATTCTTATAATAAGTATTTCTAGGAGTATAAATAATCTTGTACTAGTCCGTACCAGTTTTATTACATGTTTATTCAGCTTACTTTCAAAATGTACCTTCGGGCTTATCTATTAGATAACATCGTGTAATGTATTTCTTTTCTTTTTTATCATTAGCAATACTCCAAATAAATAGTTAAGGAAGATTCTCGTCTAGCTAGATCTGAATGTATTTGAGGATTAGAAATCATAGAAATATTCTAAAATTACTACAAAAATGCTATGTATGGATGTTAGTATGTGTGGGGAGAGCACGATTTTGTTTACCCAATTTGAAGCTAAATAACTCCTGTGTCTTTTGTCGAAAATTTCTGAGATTTTGCAGGGATGCTCGTGTATTAGAGGAAAGTATTTATAGAAATTTTAAGGAAAATCGAATCATTGACTCGAGAGATATGGTTCCTATCATGGACTTTTGAAGTTGGGCAAACTGGGTATTTACCCCTCTCTGGGATCGAGTAAAGAATTTCACAATTGAAATTCTTTACTCGATCCCAGAGAATGATTGAGATAAATGTATTTAATGTGCTGGTTTAAGTCCATAAAATAATGAAATAACTAAATAAAAAATTACTGGTGTAATTGTCTCCAAGCTTTGCTTTCCCTTGGAAAATTTACTGGGGACGCCCACGCCCACCACCCCTTAATATTTCCCGAACCAATCTAGAGACTTAAAGATAATGGCAGCAATAATTAGAGGTGCCAGGAAAGTCTAGCAACGAGTTGCCAGTTCTTTTTTTTTTTTCTTATCGCGATTGGAACAGAGAAAACTATGAATGTGTATTTCGTAATCCTAAAATATGCTACTTTATAATCGTATAATTCTAAGTGTTTATATTTATTTTATGTGCATAAACAAACCAGGACACAGGTAAAAATAAATTTTTAAATAAGAAAGAAACTAATACAGTATAAATGACATTATTGGAAGGCTTGTTTCTGTAGTTTAGTATCGTATCAATGGTGATCTCCACGATTAGAACGTACAATTCAATAGAACTTTCGCATGATTTAACATAGTAGAAAGAAACAAACAAAATTCTTCATGCCCTGACCCAGTTTAGCTATCCTCTTTTGCTTTTATAATTTTCTATGACTTTTATTTCTCTCTCGCCCTAAATTATTTTAAAAGTTGACAAACTTCTCTAAGTGGAAGATTAATTAAGAAGGTTGTTCTGAGTTCCTGTATTTTAATATATCAATAGAATACTACATTAATATATAGAAATAATGCAAAATATATGCAAAATGCTAAAGTTTTCACTTGAAATATATAAACTTTCAACCACTACAAATCAAGTAGGGGTTGAATTCCGTGCGACAGTGCTCCAAATAATGACGTAGCTCACACCAATGATAGAGCAGCCTAAATTTAAGTTAATTATAAATATATCTCTAGATATAGAGTCGATCTGATTTAGATTACGTGTTTTTTTTCTGTTCTATAAATCAAAGACTTGAAGATTAAATAATTTAAATGGCTCAAAATCAAAGCATGAATGACACGATCAGCTATGTTGTATGCTATGATTGGCAGGAAATTTTGTTGTATGATATAAATTCACATATTATATAGCCTGAATATATTAATAAGACAACTCAAATATGTTATGTACAATAAATGAATTAAGATTTAGGGTGTATCCCGTTATATATAACAGAGGAAAGTGTGGCAATCAGTAAGTGACCCACCAAGATTTTTACATTTTTGGACTCGGGGGGGTCCTCGAAACGTCGAGAAATGTAAAAAAAACGTTGGGGATTTTTTTATTATGTATGAGTGTTTGTGTACGTGGAGACACGATTTTGTTCACACGCTTTGAAACTTAATTAATTAATAATTCCCGTGCCTTTTATCGAAAATTTCTGAAATTTTGCAGGGAGATTCGCATAAAACCCTCACAATTAAGCTTTTTTTGCCATTTTTTAATAATTAATAATAGAGAAAGTTTTTCAAATAAAATCTCGTAAGAGATGGAGCCACACACACTTTTAACTTTTTTGCCAGGAAAGTTACGCAACTCGTTATTAGATTAATTGTTTTTTATATGGAAGTTAATTACCTTCAATAAAATGGAAACGACTTAAAATCATGTAACCACCAACATCAAAATAGGTTACTTTAATATTAAAAATCTTATAACTAATCACATCACGCTGGTAGATCACATGACCATACACTAGAGTGATGCAGAATTTAAGAACAAGCCTGTTTGATGCCACAGGCGTATCATCTACACGTGCATGACCCTATACCAGTATAACTGCCTCCCATCATAGGGGGTTATACTAGATTTGAAACAGTTTAGACAACAAATTGAATTGATAATATGATTTAATTGTCTTATATGTTTACCTGTTTAATATAACTTATTATTATTATTTTTCATAATCATCCAACTGTTTCAGCAATTAAAAATATATTGGGCATTGTAAAAGTTCAAAATATCCACAACCTGTTACAGATATCTATTTTTAAGTTATAAAAATAGGTACGTTGTTAATTGTGTTATTTACTGTTCATATACGACTGAAATAGGGTGAAAGTCTGTCTTAAAGGAAAATTCAAGGGCATTAACTGGACAAGAGATAGACTAGAAAGAAAGAGAGAAAAAGAAAAAAAGGTTAGAAAAATCCAGAAAGTGAATAGTAGCGATCATAATCCTCGTTTTTATAAATGATTGGTTAGATTTCGAGAAAGTAGGTTGTGCGTAAATTGTGTGTGTATGTGTGTGACTGCGTATGTTCCACTTCTAGTAAGCGACAGTATTCACCCGAGGTACTTTACATCGATTCTAGGACATATAAATACTTCCGGAGAGATTAATCATTCGAAAATCTTATATTTACTTGCGTGATTTTCATTCAAAAAACGTCGAACAATGTTGCGGACCCACAAATAATTCTAGCAGGATCACTTTTATACGTCATGACAAGGATGCACAAACAATATTTTGGGTGTGTCTGCAATATACATACATTGCTTTCATATCAGGGCAAACAAAACATATTTCTTTTCAGTGTTTCGGAAAGTATTGTATGGAAATAAAGGCTAAAACGTATAGTTCACTTCATTCCAACAAACGGTTTTAGGTAGGGTAGTACACAATTGCACAATATCTAAATAGATAGGGCGTATGTCTAACAACTAGTCTGTGTCAGATCATAATGTAGGATATAACCTAGTGTGAAGTAATAAAAAAAAAGTTAACTAGTTGCTTATTTTGATTTCAAGGATCAATTAATCACAAGTTTTCTTTAAGTGGCGAAACATCTTAAAAGAACTAACGATAAATGAGGCAGACAGAAGAAGGGGGGAGGTTTGTTTTTGCGAATATTATCCTTCTTTTCCGTCACGAGAAAAGAGGAAAGATGGGGGTAGCATTCTAACTAATGAAATAGGTTCTTCACCCGCGGGTATCCACCTTCACCCAGGCGATTACCTGACCTATTTTATTGCCCATCAAACCTCGTTGCTTTCTTCCTGTCAACTTTCCTCTGCCCTCTTTAAAATTCTGGTTTTGAATTTGTTTCAGAGGTCAACTTTCCAAGATGACCGTTCAATGCCTTTTATGATTCCTTCTGTTTGTACTACTTTCTCTGTGGTCCTAAAAGGTTTATGCACTTTTCAGTGTCAAGCACAAGGAAACTTATTGTTATTTTCCCATTGAGCAGGTTCCTGACATTGAGAATATTAGTGCGGTTTTCCTTTGTGAATGATCATAAACCCCTTTTTTTTTGTTAAAGTATGAATAAACAGGTAAAAATCTTCGTTAAATGAAGTTTTAAACAAGGACAAAATTATGATTAATGGTTTTATATAAAAATTAACGAAAATTCTTAATATGTCGTTTATTATACAGTATTATAATATGATAATAATTGTGATGAAATTTTGTTTCAAATTCTATTGTTTATATGTTCAAGGCCTTTCAGATGTCGAGAGACAGACCAAGTTAGCCCCATACTCCTCTTATGAAAGGCCTGCACATGCTTCACCCTATTACTGTATCTAATTCTTTTGCCTTCCTAATTTTAGGCCTTCAACAGACATAAAAATAAAACAGAAAGCCTAAAGTTTGGCAGACAAAAGAACTACACAGGTGTGAAGGCCCTTTCTTAAGAGGATCCTTAGTCTGGTTCTCCTCGACACCGAAAAGGCCTCGAGCACATAAACAATAGAATTATCACGTTTATTTTCTGATGGATACGATAGAACCATCACATCGAAATGAAAATACGCTCCACAAAAATATGCAGATATAAAGTTTTCGCTTGGGAGAACAAAAATAAAATAAAATCGCAAAGTTTAAAAGCTCAATCTCAAGTAAAATAAGATATAAAATAAAAATGCTTCCTAAAAGAAATTAGAGCATATAGCAATTTTGATACCTGTAGTAGTTTTTCTTCATTCAATTGTTAAATTATTTCGACTTCCTGTAAAAAAAAATAAATAACTGGAAGATTAGGATATAAAATAGATTAGATTTATATCAATCGATTATCTGAACGATTTAACTTTTGTAGTGTTATCTTTAGTGTCGAAATGGTTGATAAAATATGCATCAATCGAAACCATTAAATTTCTTAAGTGGAAAAATGACATATACAAATGTGTAAGCATCGTTTTCAGGTAACGCTTACACATTATATATTCGTATAATGCTTACAGTAAACATCTCTGTGACTTTTGTATGTAAATATTCATGACGTTGATTCTATAGAATGAGTCAAATAACACATCAATCATTCAACTTAGTAAAAGTTATTGACTTCAGAATATTTCTTACGACGTCGTTTAGTGATTAAAAAATATATATATATTCGTGAATCATTTAGTCTATTCCACCGTACAGAATTATTTTTGTGTTAGACTTTCGAGTGTAGTTTTGATCAGTAATCGTGACAAATCAGAAATGCACGAATAATTCGGACATACAATTATAGAAGAGAATATAGCGTATTTTAATAGGCTACAGTAGAAGTTCATTAATCCGACACTCGATAATCCGGTATTGTACGGTAGCCCGGCGTATTAGTATTCTGTAAACCGAAATTTGTTTTGGCACGTGGTACAACGTTCTGTACGTTCGCGTACAATTTATGGAACTTAGCGAAAATACGAAAACGCCAGGTAATCCGGCACCATTCTGGGTGCATAGTTTAGAGTCATGTGAATAGCAACACGAACGTGGTACTGTACCAAGTCGTTCGTGAATCTTTCATTTAACGGAATGGTGCCAGGTGATACGCCCAAAACACTCGTGCTGCTACTCACATGACTCGAGACTAGGCAGCTGTCGTAATACGAACTTCTTCTACACTAGAAAAAACTTATGTAATTGAAAATGCACGTCATGCAATATATTCATATTGGTTGCGTTTTTTTTATTGGGGGCCTTTCGGAAAATTTTTTTCTTTTTTATTTTTTTAAAAACGCAAAACTAGAAATTGAAGGTTCGGTTAGTTCATAAAAACTGATAATTATGATATAGACATATAAAGAGAAGGCCTCTAAAGATAGTCTTTGGAGACCTCCTCTCAATGTGTCCAACTCATAGTGTCATACCTTACTTTTGGAGGGTACGAGAAAAGTAATCAGACCAGGTCATAACGATACGAAACAGTATAAAAACGATTCGAAGTCAAAATATCTCACCAGATCAGCAGTACCCGCAGACTATATAATGGGGGGGGCACACAAGCTATAAAAACAAACATCATAGCAAACAAACAACATTCAAGAAGTTTCACAATGCCACAAGTTGGCACTAGTGTTGCAATCTGGACTAACTGGGCCTTGAAACAAGGAACGTTTCTCGTTTTCAAGGCTAAATTTTGGTCGACATACAACGAAATTGCATGAGACAATGGACAAATATCATTTATTAGTTTCTTTTAGACTTGCAGAATAGGGCTAGAAGTCATGAATTTTCTGTTGTTCGTCGATAATGGAATTTCGGCCCCCCTTGAGGATTAGGGAAAGGGCAACAGAAACGAAAAGGGAACACGTGCTTCAATAATCCGGTAATCCTGGTGCCGTTCTGAATTCATAGTTGCAAGGCCCCCCTGCACTAGATGCTCAGAAAGAGAGGAATATAGCAAAAACTATGGATTGGATTGGACGGATATGGCAATGTAACATATGGACAATCTGCCAAAAGGAAGTGCCTCGTTACATACGCGAAAGAAATCCGGAAAACTCCACACAGTCAGTCCGTAAGTTAGGCACAAACCCGCGACAAACTTCTAGTGTTAAGAGGTTTTATCCACTCAGCTACTGGTGGGCGCAAAAATTACAGGAACAAGTCAGATTCTACACGTCTTCACTGAATATAATTTAAAATTTTATGCAAAATATTGCACATTATAGATTTAACCCCGGGAATTTAAATTACATAAATTATTATTATTATTATTATTTTAGTTTATTCGTACGAAACGATCGATATCCAATAACAATTCTAACAACGATTCTAAGTATTCGTGGATATTTAAGCATCCCCTAAATTGTATAATGACAGGAATCAGTATATGGTCTCGTTTGCTAAACTGTATCTTATAATGGAACAAATAACACGAAAATGAGCTTGTTACATGTGATAAGGCTCATTGTTTCATATAAATGAACTATATTCATCTGAGGAGCATACAAAAAGGTCTAATTCTTTTTATGACTGTGTGATACTTATCGTGTTTTACTGAACAATAGACTTTAATAACGTTTTTGTTACGCATTCTGTTTTGAAGAAGTCTTGGTTCTGTCCCTGAATTGCATAAAAAAATTTTATTTGGATCCATTAAGATTACGGCACTTAATTGGATCACTGATGTATACAAACATACAATGAACTTGTTACAAACATTCCTAATTGTAAATTTCAATATAATTTATCAACCCCCGTAAGGTTATTAAATTATATTGCTAGTTTCTTTGCTTAAAATCAGATAGAAAAAGATTAAAATTTCAAATACAGGGTAATTAGAAAGTCACTATGCACTGGTACAGAGAAAGTTACAACACTACGCATTAAACTTTAACGTGTAAATTAGATACAAATGCCCCTAAATCACAAAAGAAATTGTTTTGTATCGGATTTTTCAATCTGGAACGGTTTGTAACCTTTCAAACGTACGTGACAATCTTTTTGTCACTGATATCTTTTTCGTATCTAACTAATACATATCAAGGCCAGCAGGTGTCGAGTAGAAATTGGTTAAGGTCTCTTAAGTAAGGCTCATGACACTTTAATATGTCGTATTTCATCACCGTATTATTAGACTACAAAGTTTCGGTTTATGAATTGAGTTGGCCTTTGACATCTTTTGCAATTCATCGCCACAACGTTAGCAAGTCTGTCAGGCACTTTGCAGTGTCTACTTAGAAGGAGAATTCAAACTTCGAAGGATATTTCAAGGAAAGGCATACATTTATTTTGTACTAAAACTTGGAAAATGTTTCGATGAAACGTGTACAATGAACCGTGACCTATAAGTCTACCTAGCGTTGCACGTTTAACAAGATTTAATAGTAAAAAAATGGCAGGTAACGAACTGTTTATAACTAAAAATATAGCCCGAGTAAGTTAAATACGACGAAAAACTTTATCACATATCAGAAAAAAACCGATCGTGAGCATTAAAATTTGAATAAATCCTTTGTATTTTTCAAATGCCAAAACAGTATGCATTCAAATGCAATTAATTGTATTCGAGATAGGAAGAAAGATCTAAATAACATAGATCATTAGTTGAGGAAAAATGGTAGACATAGTCAATTACATTCCTTCCGGATATCAAAATATCGCGTGACATGATCATCTATGATTGTCTGTTGCGGAAAATAAATAAAATAATGGCTACAAAAAGTTTTCATCAACACTAAAGGCAGTTTTTATGAACTATCAGCATTCAAATTACATTGTAATGACACTTCTCGAAACGCTTTTGACTACGCTAGGATACTCCTTAATTTACTTCCTGAAGCACAAGTAAATTTTTTTCTTGTATAAATGATACAACATGACGATCTCTAACGTAATTAACAAGAGAATTACATTAATCTCAATTAAATTATTTTCCAAAATAGGCAAGAAAATCAATTAACTTAAACAAACATTATAAGCCATTCATTGCTAGTCCAGATTTATTATGAATGGAGTTTAAACATAACTTAATTCCATTTAATCCTGATCCCAATTAGTATTTGTTATTATACAAAACTTGATTTAATTCAAGAAAATCGAAAAGATTCGCCATGTTTAATAAGTGAATTAGAGAATTGATTACAGAAAACAGGAAGTTAATTCACAAAAATTTAAGTCCTTCTCTAATAGTAGGACAACGAGAAAAAAAAAAAAAGATATAAAGAAAACTGGTCAAGTTACATGAAAAACCAGAAGTGCAAGATGACTTTAGCTGATACAATGAGGATAAAATTGTAAAAATACACACATATATATATATATTCGGAAGTTTACATATATATATATATATATAAACAGATGAAAAACTTAAATAAATTAATATTTTAATATAATAAATCAATCTTTCTGTCCTTGAATTCTAAAAGGTTTTTCCAATTTTGAATTTTGTAACGAAGGCTATCACGAAATCAAAACTATTTTCAACCTTGCAAATTAGTTGTAAATAATTATTCAAATACCGTTTAAATCTGATGCTTTCGGGAAGAAATTCAATAGAATATTCATGTTCCAAGAGGAATACATCATGAGTATTTACTAATGAAAGCATCAATTAATTGATATCCTATCGATAGTTTAGTTTTAGGGCATCACATTTTTATATGTCTTATTGTTTAGTGAAAAGAAAGAGATTCTTACAACTTATTACTTAATTACAGGCCAGTCTTTACCTAACATTTCCTTATAAAATAATTGAACGAAAGCACAAATAATAAATTTTTCGATCTGATAGAGTTGAATAAATCTATAATATTATTCCACCCCAAAATAAATCAGAGCATGTAACACAATTGATCATTTAAAGATCTTCGATTTAACGTTGGCTTCTCTAGAAATTTAAGTTTCTAGAAGTATCGTATGTCTAAAATGATTGGTCCTTAATTTACATCACAAGAATTTCTTGAAAATCTGACAGCTTCAAAGCGCGATTTCATCACAATGCTATTAAAATTGTATGTTTTTTTTTTTTTTTTTAAATTCTTTCCACCCTGTGGGCACTATGAGGGCCTCTTTTAGCAAGCCAATTATGTGTTCGACCAGACACACAACGTGACGACCGGGTGGTGAGGGAGAAGGCCCGAATATCTGGGGATTTATCGACCCGTTCAGATTCGAACCCGGGTCCCTCAGAGATGTAGATTGTCATCCGGTCGTCAAGAAAAATTATAAAGGTTATAAATGTTACAGTTTGTTATTTGTATTGAAAAAAAGCCGGCAAAGTTGTTGAACTTTCCCCGCATTTCATTCCTAATAATCCACACCATTACCTTTATAAATCTTCAGATTGATTCGTGAGATATTAAGGGGTTGGGGTCATATCTCCCGAACGAACAGTCCGATTTCTCTGAAATATTCCAGAAACATTTAATACACAAAACCTCCCTGAAAAATTCCAGAAATTTTCAACAAAAGCTCAATCCAGAACCTTCAAAATAGGTGTAAAAATTATGTCTTTCGCATACACACAAACACTGACACATACAGGGGGGGGGGAAACCGCCCAACTGTTTTGTATTTCTCGAGTTTCAAGGTGTTATTTTTTTTTTACCATCGCCATAATTCCCCTCTGTTATATAACAACTGGAAAAGTAAAAATGAATGGGGGAATTAATAATTCTCGATTTTATTATTTATAGAACTTTATGTCTATAATTGTTGCAAATTATAATTTAAATGTTATAAATAATACTTTTCTATAAATTTTCCTCATCACATTTTAAGTGTGTGTGTGTGTGTTTGTGTGGAGAAGAAGATTTATAGAGCATTCTTATTTTATGCCATTTAAAAACGCATACAACAGGCTTTTACACATTTTCTTGAAACACAAGTACAAAATAATTAATCTAATTCACATTAAAAAGAAGAATAAAGAGTCACCAAATTATGTCGACTTTAACTAACATTTTTATTTCCAGATAAACAATGGCAGATTGAAACATTTCTAGAGCATTCATTACGAGAGATTTACACTTCCGACTGCCGTTAATTATACTTAATTCTCTAGAATACTTTTGTATTTTCTAGAGCGGTAATGTATAATTAAATATAATTTCCACGTAACGCTTACAATACTCGACAATTGTCAAAAAAAAAAACCTTACAGAAATGCGACAGACAAGAGGCAAAAACACTTGAAATTTTCAAGAACTTTTCGTATAATCTATAACATTTACTGAACTACAAGTCGACCTCCCTATAACACTGTTGATTATTCTGTTTTATATGAATTTTGTGTTGTACGAGTCACTTAGATTTTACAAATAAGTGTGCGGGGCTGTGAACGGCTCACGTATTTGTAAAATCTCGGTGACTCGTACAACGTGGAATTCATATAAAACGGAATAATCAACAGTGTTATAGGGGGGTTGACTGAGTCGACCTACCTATAACACTGTTGATTATTCTGTTTTATATGAATTTTGTGTTGTACGAGTCACTTAGATTTTACAAATATGTGTGCAGGGCTGTGAACAGCTCGCGTATTTGTAAAATCTCGGTGACTCGTACAACGTGGAATTCACATAAAACGGAATTATCAACAGTGTTATGGGGGGTCGACTGTATTTCTAGAATCGTATCTGATCCATTAGAGACTGAAGTTAATTAATCAAAGCGGTGTTATCTATCGAAGTAAAGAGCTGTAATCTAAAAATAGTCTTTAATAATGTAAAAAACGACCGAATTTATTAGAAAATTTTACAAATTTCCAACTATTTTAGGGCACAAAATTAGGATTAAGAATGGCATTATTTTTAAGGCTCGATAGGCAGAAATAGTAGAAGGAATCCTTAATAATAATAAACGTTGGAAGTTCTATTTCCTGGTAATTCTTTAAATTTAGAGACCAAAAAAAAAAAAATGGCTGAATATCTCATTGTTTGCTAAAACACTAATGAGTTATATTTTAACCTTCAAATTTGGAGCAGGTTAATTTAAAGCATACTTTTTTCATAGAAGGCATAGATTATACGCCTTTCCTCTTAAGTTTTTCCAAGGAGGGATGAGATTTTCGTTGCTATTTTAATCGATTTTATCATCCGGGAGGAGACCGAACTCGAGAAATAACTGTGCAATTGTGACGTAGACGATCGACGTAACGATGCAACAGGTAAGATTCCCATGAGTCAAAGAAAATGACTCACCCTCCTCGAGAGAAAACGACTCGTTTAATTAAGACAACTGACGTGTGCGGCGCCAATTGTTTTTGATTATTATGTAGTTTTCTGTACCGTAAACGAATCGGAAGGGAAAAATAGGTTAGGGAATTTTTTGTCAGATTTAAAGACAACATCTGCAAAAAAAAAAAGGTTTCGGAGTTACGTCCGTAAACCGGAAATACGATCGGGTACCGGTTTCGTCACGAGAATTTTCGGAATTGTCAGCGTTACCCTACGCTTCCGTAATAGTACGAAGACATAAGTTCACCCTTTAGGGAAATTTTCGAACATAATCGTAACGAAAGGGAAATTTAATTCACTACGAATTTTTCTACAAGTTTAAAAAAAATACACCTCAAACAAACATATTTTAATATACAAAATAAATAAACTGCCTTAGTTCAAATTTCGTAATTTATACGTAAAGAAAATAGTTTAGTACGGATTATTCAAAAGCTAGTTGGAATTAGGGAAATTGCGTAAGAGAATAGGGAAATTTTCACTCGGTTAGGGAAAAAAACGTCACTGCCAGGAAATCAAGTGAAGGCAATAAACAGTGACAACATCGAGTCTGTTCATTTTGAATCGTGACGGCTTCGAGTGAGGAGCAAACCCAAGAGAGAAGAACAATATGCCGACTGTTATATTGGAACGATTGCCACTCCCCAGCTTACAAGTATACACGACTGTTAGTGTCGTTTTACTCTCGTGTTCCGTATATTACGCCCTGCAAATAACGTCGGAGATGGAGTGGAAGTTTCAGAATGACAACCCCGTATCAGAAGTAAATATTACAAAAACGGATGTGTCAATAGACGGATTGATTGGCGACTTTGTCGTGTTAAAAAGACTGAACGATGCCGTGTATTTTATGCTCCAGGAACCCCTCTGTATCTGGGTAAGTATTTTTCTCACCCTTTTAGTTTACTTTCTAACATATTTTACTTTCTCTACAGTACATTTTGTGAACAGTACAATTGTCATTTCAGTCTTGTAAAAGGGGTGATGTGTTACTTCTCTTGAAAGAGGTGACTTTAGATTTGATAGTTCTCTTATGGATGTGGGCATGCTGGCAATATGGTGGCCGGTTATCCAGATTCGAAGCTCTAAATACATTTGGACCGGATGTAAATGCAGCTCCGAACGAGGCGGTCGGGACATTATAATTGTGGGCCGTGCCCCATGGGAGTAAAAAAAGTCAAAGGAACCGATGGTTTGCGTGTGACCCTTTACCGGACGGCAGTGTAGTATATAGCCTAGTGCAGGGATGGCAAACCTTTTTGAGCCACGTGCCATATAGTAAGCATACTTAGTTTTAAAGGTGTTTACGTGCGCCAAAGTTTTAAAGAAATTAAATGAATATGCTTTAATTAAAAATAAATGTAAAAAGGCTGATTGGGTGATAAACCAAAAGGATGATTGAAATGGACGGGTGGTAAATCAAAACTGTATATATGTTATGTGCCAGATGATTTCTCCTTACGTGCCACAGGTTCGCTACCCTGGCCTATAGACGTACTCTGAAAGTACTTGGTGTGATGGTGTTGCTCGTGTTTTATGAACTTTTAGCCACTTGATATCAGAACCATTTCTAAAACAATGGTAAAACATTGTTTTAGAAATGGTTCTGAAAATTTCACTTTTAAATTTTATCCTATTTTTGAGTGTCTTCAAAACTAGACAGGCCAATTTTGGGAGGCTGTATCTGACAAAGGGCTGCATGTAGATTGTCAGTTTTTTTTGACTTTTTACTCCTGTGGGCTAAGGCTCTGATAAGGACCGACTGCATCTTTCGGAGCTGCAATTTTACTGGTGGCTAGATAGTGAGATTTGAAGTACATTCGAACTGAAAAATTATGATGCCTTAAACTAGTCAAACCCAAGATCTTCTGACAGACAATTTGGCCATCTGATATAGATAAACATAGGTTCTTGCACATGGCTTCATTCTTTTAGAGGTCTTGGACATTTGCTTGTTGATACTTTGGTCTTTGTGTGGAATTTGGATTTTAGATTTGTACGATAACAAGTATTGCGTGACACAGATTTTATATCGTATAAAGTTATATAAAAGTTATCTTATAAGTACGGTACATGCTTGTCTATAGCTTTATGCAATTTAAAACTACTACTTTGCCACGTTAGCTAGATGATCAACAAATTCTTCAAAAACAGAAATATTTATTGTTCGACTTCACTGTCGACTAACGTGGAAATTTCTCAACTGTCGATAAAGTAAATTATACACTAATTATTGATTTAATCTTTGAAAAATCTTTGATGAAATGTTAGTAAAGAATGCCATAATGAGAAAATAAGAACAGAAAATGCTACTGCAATCCTTTATGCCTTTTGGCTTGTGATGATAGAATTTTATCAAATAATTGCAATGGCTAAACATTACAGTAAGCCTATTATAAGAGCTAAAATTGATAATATTTTGACAAGCTAGTTATTAAAAGTTCTTCTATACTCTCGTTGAATGTTATGTAATACAGAACACACAACCGAAAAATTACAAACTAGTTATGATGTATGTATGCATACTTTGTTAAAACTATTAAGAAAAAAAATGCAAATCGGGCAACATTTTTGTGCAATCTTACATTGTATCTTGTATGCTTGGGCTTTTTATATACACTGATTACATAAGAGAATATAGAAGGACCAAAATCTATGGGACAGAATTGATCTATTATTTGCAGACGATAAGATCCTTACTTCTATTATATATTGTAAGGTTAGTGTTTTTGGAGTTTTTAAAACAGATTATTTAGAATTAAATGGATTCCTTTTTATGATGATTTACATAGTGATATCAGATAACAAGAACATGCATGTGTAATGTACTTATACTTATGCAATTACAAAGAAGGAAACTGGAGTTACCTATAATTTTGATAGTCATTGAAGTAAACAAACATAAAGAAATTTTCTTTAATTAGATATACATACAGTTTTTATTGTATGAAATATCATCAAATGGTTCAGACTTTTTGAGAGGAGTTCATATCTATCAAGTAATAACACCCGTACCTTAATAACATCAGTCTGCCAATTTTTATTGAGTACATTAAGGGTGATCAATAATCTGAAACAAAGCAATTTTATTTCAGATTACTAGTGGTAGGTTTGTCTATAAACTTTAAAAATTTTCAATTGTACGGCAACGATAAATAAATAATATCTTTAATCTATTTTAATTTACTTTTTCAAAATTAAATTGATAGTAAATGTAGATATTATTATTGATTTGTAATAAAGTCTCATTTAATTTGAGATTCTTTTAATCCAATAAAAAACTCTGATACCGGACTGTCCCGTAAATTCTGCTTTATAATCGATTTCTATCCAAACAAGAGATGCTCTTGTGCGAACATATTGAAAGTTAAATGGCACATGGCATAGATACTCCTATAATTGGAATATGTTATGTGAATTCCACATGTTATAATCCCTTTGATAATGTGTGACAATAAGATTGCTGTTTGGGTGCTGCTGCTTTTTTTCTGCAAAAGAATCTATCTGCTAGCAACAGTGGAAGAAATTTGTATGGTAGAAGAACAAGAAGCTGTTAATTGCTGCTACAGCAAGGTATTTCAAATCTTTTAACACTAATGATACCAGCTGTGTGGATAAATCACGCTCTGGAAATCAACATCTTTCAATGTGGTAAGAATTCTGGATGCTATTCGGGAAACTCAAGTGCGAATACTTGCACACTGGTGTCTACTGTTGATATGTTGCAGTTTACTTTCCAGTTTCACTTAAAAACAATGTCCTAGATCTGTATATACCACAGATAAAGTCAGACAAGATTCTCATGAACTTACTGAAATTCGGGTAAAACAATGTGTTTTTTTCTGCCGACGCCACTTCCAAAATCCTACTGATGAGAAATGTGTGTAATCCATACACCCAAAAACAGCAAGTTGTACCAGGTCTGGAGACTACTGTGCACAAAACAGGTAAGATTTGCCGAGAATGTTACGCAGTGCATTTACAATTTTCAAGGTATAATTTGTTTAATAATCTGAAACAGTGTCGTTATTCTTTTCCATTATTCAAACACTATGTAGTGTAATTAATTGTAATGTAATTTTAAAATTACAATTACAAAGGGACATGTGATCGACGAAGAACTTTATAGTACCCAATTAGAACCTGTCTATGCTGTATTGCAACAGAGATACTTTAGGTCAGCTGAAAGCAAGTTTTGTTGCAGCGTGACAATGCTCCAGGCTAAGAACTGGATTGTTTTACTATGTTGCCCCACCCAGCATGTAGCTCAGACATATACCTTCTGATTATGAGGTTCTGGAGTTTAGAACATTTTATGCAAGGCGGTATGATACAGTAGCAGATATTAACAGGATGTGCTGAAAGTTTTGCCACCAAGGACTGATATTGTAGGTAATCACTATACTAACTGCCAGATGATTGAAGGTTATTTTTTGCAGAATAAAGTTTGTTCTGTATTCATGAACACTAACTTTAACTTTGTAACAGAATTTATGAGACAACCCTATACAAGTGAATTTTACATAGTTATGTAGTCAAAACCAGATGATCTACTGAATTATTGGGTTATAATAAAGCTAAGTTAATAATTACCTGATAATTTGGCAGATTGTCTAGTGTTAATTATAGCTTTTCAGGTTAGTGGAGTTGTTTAGTTATATAGTCATTAGTGGGTGTAAAATATTAAATTTGAATAAACAATATTTCATATTTATTTCTTACTTATATCAAATTCAGTTAACTGCTCTATAAATTATAACGTTATCAATTCTGTAGATGAACTGAGGAATTCTGTAGATGAACTGAGGAATTCTATAGATGAACTGAGGAATTCTACAGATAATGATACAGGAAAATTTATTTAGAATTTTACAACAGTAGTAATTTTTCTTTCTATACAATATAGCCTATCACAGGAATATATTTAGGTATTTCTGTAGTGGTGAACCACAATTACTTGTACTGTTCATTCATAATTTGGAAAATCATTTATGAAAGGATTTTAATTACAAGACAAAGGATTATTTTTGTCAAATAGCGGCACAATTTTCTTCATTAAAGTGTGAACTCTACAATAAGGATTATGGCCGAAAAAAGAATGCGGCTCTTATATTTACTGAGAATTTCACAAATAATGCATTTATTTGTGACTACATAATCCTATGTAAAATAAATGTAAAAAAGTATCTAATTATTACATAATATCTAATGACATAATTGCAATTAGCTAAAAATAAACATCAGATTTCTCACAAGAATGCTTAAATGGGATATAAAACTGCTTGAGTATCCATTAAGTTAATGATTCAATTGTTTTAGAAAATGGCAAGGTCATTGCCATTTTTTGGCTAGCTTCCATTTTATACATTTAAAGAAAGTTTATCAATTAGTAGAAATTGCCGCTCTGAGCAGTTATTTATTTTTTTAAGTTTAGATTTGGTTTGACTGCTGCTTTCCTTTTTAAAACGTATATAATAATGTAATTATAAATTACATAATATTTAGGTTATACAAGGTCTTCCAAAAAGAATGCTAACATTTTAAATTATTATAATAATGATAATTATTATCCGAGAATATTGTAATGGACAGTTTTCTATAGTTTTAATGTACAAGTTTCTCATTTGCCCATTACGTTTTTTCAGCAAGTGCACCTTGTGTCTTGTGGCACACGTCTAACTGATAATGAAATTCTTTGTAAACTTCCAAAAAGAACATTCTTCCTAAGCTTGCTTTAGCATATTCATTGTCACTCCTCTCGCAGCAGACAATTCTATAGTGCCGGCAGATTACTCATGTTGCACAATGACGATTGATTCTGATTTTGAAAATTGCAGTATACAAAATGCTTCTCTATTGTGGAGTAGCCAATTTTGTTTACGGCACTTCCTAAAGGTAGGATCTTGTCATATGCTATCAATCACAACTTCTCAGGTAATAATTAACATAATTACAGTAATTTAATACATAGCATTCATTTTGGAAGGCTCAGTATATATATATATATATATATATATATAGTTTTTACAAATACTTAACAATGCACATGCAAGTATTTGTGTATATGTGATTCCTATTGTCTTCCATCCACCTCCTTCTAGTAAATTAGCATTAAGGTATGTACAGTACATTAAGAACACAGTTTATTTTTGATATAGTAAGTATGCAAATACTAGAGTTAACAGTGGTGCGTAAGTGCAAGGGACACATTGAAGAAACTGTAAACAATTTCCTCAATGTATCTCTTATATAAATAGTCCAAATTGTGACTATTTAATAATGAAAGAATGTAATTATGCCTCAAAGTATCTATCTAATTGATGATAATTTTGGAATACCAAAGAGTTAATTTAACATGTTAACCGCTATCTGACGTGCCAACAGTCGTACTAATTAGGGCCGTGCAGAGCCATACGATGTGCCAGTGGTTGTAGTAGTTACGGCCATTCAGAGCCATATGACTGCTGGCGGTTGGAGCCAACTTTATAGATGTGCACGAAAGGCCACCGCTAAGATGTAAAACAACGTCTTACAAAGCCAGGATAATTTAACCTTGAGTGAAACTACATTGGTTATAGAGACATTGGGCGGCTCTGTAAGGCCCTAATTAGTACGACCACCGGCGCGTCGTATAGTGGTTAACATGTTAAGAGACCCCAGACAACCTTACAGATCCTGTATCTTGGACTGTGTGGTGTAATTCTGGAAATATGACTAGGCTAGATATATAAAACTAAACACCAACTGAATGCCGAAATTCTATCGGGCTAGTTTAAGGCTATATAAAACTGTTCACAACTTGTACTCAAATGTAAATTATATATATTATTAGTTTGAATAATTCAAGTTCTTTGGATATTTTATTCATAATAATTTGTTGCATAATTTTGTATATTATATTGTAAGTTTAAATGAATAAATGTCTAATTACTCGGAGTAAATTTCGCGTGCTTAATATTCAGAATGTCTGATCGCTTTTTAAAGTTTTGCCCCGCGGGCACCAAGAAAGGTCACTTCCATTTGAGAAATTTGTGTATAGGTTTCTCTACAGGTGGAGCATATTTCTTATATAGCATAATAATTAAAACTGTTTGATTTATTTAAACAGTAAATAATACTTATATGCGTTATATAATTAAAAACTAGTTTTGCATGGTTTCTTTATTACATGTTGTATGAGTAAATGTAAATTTTAAACTTACATTTTTTCACTAATTATATAAATATTTCTACCTTATCTGTGAAAATAATCTATTGTATTTAATATCTGACTGGAAATTTAATTTCACGAGTAGATGAAATATGAATGAGGTTGAAACAGGTTTGCTATTATAGATGTAATTAATGCATATCATCTGTAATAATGAGCTATTTTTTTTCATCTATTTATTAATTACTCTGAAGGTAAGATTAAATACCAGGTGGAGCATTTCGTGGATGAGGTAATATGTACAGCAGGTCTTCAATATCACTACACTCGTACGAAGTTAGCTTCTGCCGAAGTCGTTATTAAATCAAAAAGTTTAACGTTACATTTAATAAAAATTTATAGATTGAACGGACGTTGCGCAATGGTTAAACGATTTCAAAACCGATTTCACTAGGCCAGACTTTAATGATTTTGGCGTCGAATTCCAGATTCTTTTCTCTGTGATGCAAAAATTTCAAATAAAATAGTAATTAAATATTCTGTATTATTGCTTAATTTGTAATAAATCTACTTACATTTGTATTAACTACATTAAATCACTATTGTGTAATCGATGTAAGTAATATATATACTGTATATAATTTTTTTCTTCATTCTTGAACTTTTGTTATAATATTTAATTACTTAAAAAGACATAAAAATTGTTGAAATAATTGAGAAAACATTTCAAAATAGTACTTTAATGTGCAAAGTATTTATTGTTTCTATGCTAATCTGATTGTGTATTTGGTATTTCTTTCGTAAATTGTGAAACTTTTCCGATGTTGAAACTTCTGATTAATGATTTTTATTATCTTAGTTACATCGAAATTATCGCCATCAAGTAAGCTTACTTGTCGTAATAATTTTGATATGATTTAGTTATTCCATTCTGAATTATTAGAGTAATATCACTATAGCTGCTGTATTCTCTTCTCAATTATTGTCTGACAGCACAAATACCTGTGAAGTTAGTTTGGCAAAATAGGAAGAAGGCTTGAACGTCTTTATATGATGAACGGGGCAGGAGTTTTACTTTCCTGGCTTTTATAACATAATAATGTAATGTTTTTAGATTTGGCCTTCTCGGTTTTTGAAATCTTGACATTTTGAGACACCCTGAACCTGAAAAAGTAAAAAACTGATATTAAGCCAGGGCTGTGGAGTTGGAGTCGTGGAGTTTTGATGTTTTAGTCGGAGTCGGATGGTAAGGAAAAGTCGGAGTTGGAGTCGGTAGATTTTTACGTGACTTCTACAGCCCTGGCAGGGCTGTTGAGTCGGAGTCGTGGAGTTTTGGTGTTTTAGTTGGAGTCGGATGATAAGGAAACGTTGGAGTTGGTAGATTTTTATGCGACTCCACAGCCCTGTATTAAACGAAATAGTCACTAACATACCCATGCAGTAGATATGCTGGTGAATATTTCATTTAGTATCTCAGGATGAGATAAAGATTAAGAAATGAAATTTGGCATGGTAACTTGTATGTAAGGGGCATTGATGCTATTAAATTTTGGTACTTAAAGGTTGAGGGGGTTGGTTGGGTATTGTATCTCGAGTGGAATTGGACTTAACGAAAACTTTACTCGTCATTTGCAAACTTTAAAATAGCTCATCTTGACCCTCAAAATGAAGGCTTTTTTTTTTTTTTTCTTTCTTTTGCATTTTTATAATAATAATAACTTTTATGTTATGTTGTTATTTTCTTCTAATAACATCTTATAACAGATAGCGTAACATGCAAGTTTAACTTGTGCTAATGTGTTTTAGTATTTCTTACATACAAATGTTTTTACTGGTGAAGTTATACAACTCATTGGTGGGTTTTTTAATAGTGTAAATTTGATTTTCATATAGATTTATGCTTCTGTAGCAGAAACAATGGGAAATTGTCATCTGACGTGTGTAATTTTATAACAAAAAGCAACGTTTTGGGCTTAAAGGTTATTAGATGATGATATGCTATTAGTACGTCACAAGTTATTAAAATATCAATATCATTTTTGTAAAATATAAGGCTAAGGACAGCTTCATGTATGGAGCTTGAGACTTCTGCCTTAGTTTCCATATTCAAAACTGTTGATAAATAAAGTATCGAAACTTATCATTATACTGCTTCTTTAAGGTAACCAAAAAATAGTTATTTTGCAGAAATGTTTTTTTGCTTTCTTGAATCCATCTTCATCTACTGAAGTTAGGGTACATCCATACATTTGCTATTCACTGAAAGCCAAGAAAACATTCCGCAAATACCAAGTAATGTGATTGGTTTAGTTGTGATGAGTGTTTAGTATTCTCTATTTTTGTTTCTTGTCGGTAAATTGTGCCAAACGAAAGGAGGTGAATATTTGCCTTCAGTCATTTGTGTATTTTCTTGCTACCAAAAGCAAGAAAATACACATCAATTGGTCATCAATATTGCTATTTTATTCCTTTTTAAAACTAGATCTAGTCTTCTATTTTTCCAATTTGGTTTATAGTTTAAATATTTATTTTCTTTATGTGGTTCTTCTGGTCTTTATTTATCATTTTTTTTACTTATTGCCATCTTCTAGATCTTGGGCAAACATTTGTCATTCATGTAATGAACCAAAGCTCAGCAAATAATTGTGTGCACGCTTGTAAAATCAAAACTATTTACTCTTTTCCAGCAAATGGGCTTATTGAACAACTATAATTAATATTTTAAATTACTCTACTGTCAAATTACTTAATTTCTAGTTATTAGTGAACAATGTTTTTGGCTTATTTTATAAACCTGCGTCAGGTTTATAAAATAAACCAAAAACATTTGTTCATTAAACCCATTTGCTAGAACAGTGGTTCTCAACCTGTGCTCCGCGGAGCCCTAAAGGCTCTGCATGCACTTCTCAAGGACTCTGTGGCTGCTCAAGGAAAATAAAGTAAATAAAAATTGAATGAAATTAAACAATAAGAAACAATCTGCCAAGTTGTATTTCGTATTGCCATCTTTCTCAACTATATATCTCTGTGAAGCAGAGGTATTGTATATAGAGGTACTGTACCACCTATACAGGTATCAAAACAAAATACAGAAACTACTTAAATGCAAAGCAAGACATTCACCTGCAATTATCATCAATTAAAATAAGAAAACTGTGCAAAAAAATGCAATCACAGGTGTCTCATTAAATGTTTATATGTGATTTTATGTTATGTCTTAATTTAGACCTACTCTTAGGCTCTCCTTGTAACACTACTCCTAAACACCATTAACTTGTAAGACAAGGTAGGCCAGAGGGTCTCCGCAAGTCAAAAAGGTTGGAAACCGCTGTTCTAGAAAAATGTGTGCGCCTGCCAAATGACAGATACTTTTGCAAATACCAAATTATTCAGCATTCCATGCTCTTAGAGTATAGTAGTTGTAATATTCTAAAATGGAACTGTTGTACCAAATTGAATGGAATTTATGGATGACAAATAAGATTTTGCCTCTAGATTTAGCAGTTTGTTAAAGACTTTTTTNAACTGTGCAAAAAAATGCAATCACAGGTGTCTCATTAAATGTTTATATGTGATTTTATGTTATGTCTTAATTTAGACCTACTCTTAGGCTCTCCTTGTAACACTACTCCTAAACACCATTAACTTGTAAGACAAGGTAGGCCAGAGGGTCTCCGCAAGTCAAAAAGGTTGGAAACCGCTGTTCTAGAAAAATGTGTGCGCCTGCCAAATGACAGATACTTTTGCAAATACCAAATTATTCAGCATTCCATGCTCTTAGAGTATAGTAGTTGTAATATTCTAAAATGGAACTGTTGTACCAAATTGAATGGAATTTATGAATGACAAATAAGATTTTGCCTCTAGATTAGCAGTTTGTTAAAGATTTTTTTTTGTTTTTTTGTGTTTTCATTTGTATACAGGTAACCCCCGTATAACACGAGAGTTACGTTCCAAAAAATTGCCGTGTTATGCAAGTTCATGTTATACGAAACAAAGAACTAGTGCAAAAAGGGGGGTTAGGTTCCAAAAATTAAGACATGCTGTTAAATCCTTATTTAAATTGGATTTATTATTCATTTTTTTCATATTTAAAATACTTATTTATTATTTAAGTAAATATTTTACCAGAGGATTATTCATCCTATATGATGATCTCAGCATGAGCATCATCAACTGGTAACAGTTTTTGGGTGCGTTCGTTAATAGCGGTCACTCTGCAACGGGAGTGCACTGCTGTTTGCAGGCATTTGGGAATGATGGTAAAAGAAGGAGGCCGGCGCCCACACTATCGATAGTATAGTGATGGAAGAATCTATAATTCTCAAATGAGCTTTTAGAGGCAAAAGAAGGGTCCAAATTGTAAAATTTAACCATTAAATGGATTATATGTAGAAAGAGCATTCAAAGTAGCCACAAAAACATTTATAATGCTCACGTGAAGTTACGCGGCGGTATAAACGAATGCACCCTTTATTACATTTCATGTTGTATGAGAGTTTTACCCAATTCCTGAACCATGTTAGAGTGAACCCGTGCTATAAAAGCACTGTGTTATACAGGGATGTTCCCAATTCTCAAACCGTGTTAGAGTGAATCCGTGCTATAGAAGTGCCGTGTTATACGGGGGTTACATGTAATTCATTTCCTGTTTTGTGCTAGTATCATTGAAATAATTGTCTTAATTTAGAAATAATTATTTAAAAATATAGGATAAATGCCAAAACTTGTATTAGATCGCTGAGATAAAGCAAATTTAAAGGGAGGAAAAATTTAAGTTTGATTTTATCAAGATGCTGTATCTACTGTTTCTAATTCAGTAATAAATGCAAATTAAAAATGTAATATTAACTTTTTTCTGTTCTCTACAAGGTCAATTAAAGAGAATGACATTTTCTTAAAAAATACAATTGAAAGGAGAATATTAAATTGCCATCAGAGATTTTTATTTAGTCAAGGATGCATATCAAGTTGTCATTTAACATCTGTACACTGATATAAACATCCATAAACCCAATTACTAGATTAAAGCTAAATGATCGCCAGGTTATATCTGAATTAATAGTTCTGGAAGTGAAGATTGGTTGGCGATCCAGATAACATTACTGGTAATGCACATAGTTAGCAGGTTTGAGGCCGAATCTTCTAAATTAATTAATAAAATATTAATTTAATTATAATTATTAATATAGCTTGATATAATCCAGTAATTGTTTGGCTTTAATTCTGTATATTGATGTTAGCAGTATTAATTTTTTGTTGAAACTTTATCAAGTGAACAAAAATTTAATGCTTTTGTTACAGTGAATGTTGCAAAAGCCACACCTGTNTAATTATAATTATTAATATAGCTTGATATAATCCAGTAATTGTTTGGCTTTAATTCTGTATATTGATGTTAGCAGTATTAATTTTTTGTTGAAACTTTATCAAGTGAACAAAAATTTAATGCTTTTGTTACAGTGAATGTTGCAAAAGCCACACCTGTTTTTGATTACCTGATATAGAATGATTCAATAACACAAAATGGGTTTTATTAATAAACAAGCACTCAAAAAACTTGCTTGAAATGACCATTCTCTGCTTCAACAGCACCAATATTTCATAAATGTTTTAAGGAAGTACAATTTGTAAATTTTCCTCTCTCTATTTTTGATTTATTTTTTGAGTTTTGGCAGTAATTTAGAAATATTGCTAAATTAATTAAGCCCGTAAAGTTCTGGCTCCATTAAACATTTTTCAGGACTCCTCCGTCCTGAAAAATCGAATCACAAAATTTGAACAAGGACATCTGTAAAGTATTGTCGAATGTTTAAAGGGAAATTTGAATGCAAGAACAGAATTATCATTTAGATTCAAAACATGTAAGAGTAAAAACATTGGTTATAAAATGAAGGAAGTAGTAATAATAAAATAACAGGAAAATATGTATCGTATATACAGTCTTTAAAGAGTAGACTTAATTAAATTTTCGAGAAGGGGGTAGATACAAACATGTAGCGAGATTGCACTAGAGCAGCAATTAACTGAAATAATTGGGATGGGATACTTTTAGATAACCAATCGCACTCTGTACAGAAAGAATAAAAAGATAAATACAATAAATAAAGTAACAATATTAATTTTAATTCTAGTACAATAATAAAAAAAATATTAAGACACAGAAATTTAATATATATGAGTGATAAGAAACAAGTTAGTCTTTTATTGAAATCTACAATGTTCTGATGAAACTTTGAATCAGAATAATATGTAATAGTAAAATTAATGATGGAATAATTCAATAGTAAACCTAAAGAAGTTTGCCGACAATTGTTGTTATGTAAAAACTTTGTAATCTCTAGAATTAGCACTCTTTGAAATAGATTTCAATTAATCAGTTTTTCAGATAATCGACATTCAGAATGTTGTGTGAAGTGTTCATCAGGCAATCAGAGATGAAAGCAACCAATCCAAAGTGTAAATCATTGCTTTCTCTTCATTTGCTCAGCAGAGGGAGAGTGGGCATTGCAATAGCCAGTTTTTCGGCCATTTGGTAGTCGTTTAGAGTCATACTCTCATTTGAATTTCCTCTTAAATGTTCAGGAAAACTTTATAGTTTTTCCTATTTGAATGTTCTAGGGCAGGGGTGGCAAACTTTTTTTAGACAAGTTTTAGACTTCGAGTAACTGTATTTAAATTTGGCCAAATGGCCGTGCGGTCAAAGTGGTAGCTATCGCTCTTGTAGACCCGAGATCAAAATCCCAGAAAATTTTCAGGTGGGTATCCATTCTTCACCACCTGGCTGTCTCATTGTGGACTTGCTAAATAAAAAAGCCCTCTTAGTACCCACAGGGCAAAAAGAGTTTTAAAAAACTATATTTAAATAAGTAAAATAATATGCTGTAATTAGAGTACATGTAAAGAACCTGATTGGAAAAAATGATAAACCGAAATCATATAATTCGTTACATGCCAGATGATTTCTTCGACGTGCCACTTTGGGCACGCGTGCCATAGGTTCTCCACCTCTGTTCTAGGGATCTGATTTTGAGAGGGAGGAGTTGTAAAAAAGATTTAATCTAATAAAATTTCGGTTTCTTTAATCAGCTTAGTGTTGGTATATTTTTTACTTGTTTTCATGTTTGGCATGCTCTAAAACTTATAAGTACAGAAATAAATAAATAGAAATGTAAATATACAAGCCAAATTTGCTGGACATTTTTGGCTACATTGTAGCGTAGTGATTAATTCTGTAATTTAAAATAAACACTGTCGAAAAATCTGACTATATGTGACTCATATCTAGATGCCTTTACTTTAACTAATAAATAAAACAGAAATTTTATGACATTGTTTATGACGGCATTCTGTTTAAGTCCCTTTGTGTTTGGATTGGTGGTGTCATTAAATTTAGTCTTCTTTCCTCAAGTATTTTGGGAAATTTTTCTTTTTATTTAAAATTCCTGCAAACCCATTTCATCAAATTTCATAGAAAAATTTGCTAAAGCCTCAGATTTCTTTTAAGTGACTATTAAAGTACATTTCATGTAAATTAGTTTTTAAAAGAGGATCAAAAGAGAAACAATGAAATTGTGATTCCGACAAGAAAGCAATTATTCAACGTATATAGTTTGACAGCTGTCACATGTACCAATGTTAAACAAAACCACATGCAGTTTTCGAACCTGTTTGACATTTGATAAACTGAGCATTGCCGGGTACTGAATAGTTAATTTATCCATTGTATTTTATATATAAAGTTGTATTATTATTTTTCGACTTTGTAATTTTTGATTTACTCAAAAAAACAGGACAAAAACGAACAAAGCATGCCAAAGGACTTTAATAGACTTTGCAACGCTTAAATCTGATCGACTAGATACGGCATGATTTGGATTTGTGCCAAAAAATTGTACAACTCGGTTAATCTAATGATAGAATTTGTGTTATGAAAACGTAAATTAAAATTATTAATTTAAATTTGGTGGGTTTAAAACGTGTTTATACATAATTGTCCACTTTAATTTAGTTTCATGCTATTTAAGTACGAGTCTATTGTGTTATCTGATATTAAAGTTACGAAACTTTTTATACACTCGCGAAAATAACTTTCATACAGTATAATCCTTATTAGCAAGTTATTATTCACAGAGAGTCATTAATCTTCATTATAATGATGATTTAGATTTTAATTCTTAACTAGCTAGATATTTATTATAATTAACGAGGCAAAAAAAGTAGTAAATTAAATTAATTCTTGAAATTTTATTTAGTTTATAATCAGAGAAGTCCAAATAAATATTAGGAATTCTGTTAATTATCACTTTTGCTTTGAAAAAAATATTTATCCTCAGATGATATATGACATATGACACACACCAGCGTCTTATGTATCGGAAATAACATTTAAATAAATTTATTTTTAATAATCATACATTTAATTATTCTCCATTACGTAAGCATATTTTTATATATAAACAATAAATCCACACATACAATATTTAATTAATGCCAAATGGTCTACCGTATTATTGATCTAGTGACCGACAGTTCTATCTAACTTAATTCTGGAAGCAAAGATCGGACAGATGGGTAGCATACTGGCATTCTGCGTGGTAAGTAGGAGTTTCGAGCTCAAGTCCCGCTTTAGGCTGATTCTTTTCTTCCAGAACATTTTAATTTAAAAATTAAGGTTATTGTGCGATGGCAGATTAACTGCCTACCTCTAGTCAAATTACATCTATAGTAATTATTAAATTAGTCTTATTATAGCCCAGTAATACTGCAGATTGTTTGACGTATTTTTATATTTCTTTTGCTTATTGAATTTTTGTCACTTATTGAGTTCTTAAAAATGCGAATTTTTTTTTTTTTTTTTAATCTTCGCTTAAACAAATATTCCGAAAATCTAATTTTTTGCAATAAATAACTTCTTTGGATTCACCGAAGCATGTTCGGAATATAATAAAAATTACTCTTATCTTTTCAACAGTCCTTTTATTTAAAAAAAAAAGAGATGTAATTCCAGCTCTAATAGCATATATTAAAGTTGTGGTTAAAAAGCTCGTAGTTGGATCTCATCAGCTGATCGCACGGTCTAGCACCAGCGACGTATCTTTCAAGTGTATTATCAACTTTCGACAGTAGGTTATGCACCTACCGTGGTCGTTACGGGTAACGGGGAATCAGGATTCGATTCCGGAGAGGGAACCTGAGAAATGGCTACCACATCCAAGGAAGGCAGCAGGCGCGCAAATTACCCACTCCCGGCACGGGGAGGTAGTGATGAAAAATAACAATATGGGACTCTATTGAGGCCCCGCAATTGGAATGGGTGCAATCTAGATGTACTTACACCGTATGCATTTTGAACTGTATCGATTAACAGTTCCTTTTCAGTGGTAGGAATAAATAATAATAATAACATGAACTCTCTAGTACAGAAGAGTATCGAGATACAATTTACTCGTGTGTTGAATATGTAAATTTGTGTCGACCATGGTGAATTTACATATTTCAACATAATTCCTGCTAAACGTTCTTTAATTCTTTTTTCCAGTTTTCTTCCTGCTTCTCCTATATATATTTTTGATTCTTGACATGTACATTTTAATTTGTAAATAACTCCTCTTTCCTGTAAGATATCAAATTTTCTTTCTTATTTATATTTATTATTTTACTTAATTTATTTTTCGTAATTGGTACTAAAAAAAAATGAATTTTAAATGAATTTTTCTATCACATACATTTATTTTTTTAAATTGTTTTCTTATATAAATTAAGTTCTAATCAACGACGTAAAGATTGTCTGACTTCTGCATTGCAAGAGAGTTAAGAAATACGCGAGCCAAAAATTTATAAGTTACGAACCTTCGTAAAGGCCTCATAAAATACCAGTTTGTTGTTTTATGGAGAGACCTCGATTTCCAAGTACAACTGCAGATTTTAATTTATTCTAAATTTTACAAAAGTCACTTGTGTTTGTGTCCTGTTCTCATTTTTTAATCAGATGTTATGCAAGACTCTTAATTATTATTTAGTTTAAAACAATTATAAAAGCAAATGTTTTTTTTCTTTTGTTTTTTTTTTGAACGATATCAAATTAGCATAAATTTGGTACGAAAATAACAAGTTGGCGTTTTAGAGTTGACGTAACGTCACAATTTATGCATTGCTTTAGGGCGTTCTAAACAGTGATTACTGATAAATAAATTGTAAATTTTTAATTAATTTATGATTGAGGAAACTTGAATTGATTCTCGAACGAATATTTCTGTGTTAAATTTATACATTTGATTAGTCTTCTAGCTATCAAGACAGAATGTGTTACGAATGCAGCGCGCGTAGAATTTATTAAAATCAATTAACTTTGAGAACTTGTGATAAATTTTCCAGATTTAAAAATAGTTACGACTGCTACGGTACTTAGCTGTATGTTGTTTGTGCCAGTATCTTCCATCGGAAGCGATAGAATTGCAAATAACATAAGCTTTTCCAAAATGGCTTTAATTATTTTTTAAATAACCCAAAAACATGAGAGATCTAATTTTTTTAGACTTTTTTTTTTTCATGCTGTGTTATGTAATTGTATATATTTTAACAGCATGCGCTGATGGTGAATTAAACAGTTTCTTTTTAACATTTTCAGTATCCGATATTAGGATAATACAGTACATTCTTATTAATCTGAACTAATTATAACGGTGGATCAATAAATAACTAGTTGGGGCAATCAGCCATGCTGTTGCTTTTGGCTGGTTATTTACTGATCCACCCAATTTTTTTAGATTAATGGTGGTTATGTGTGTGATTTTTCAAAACCTTTCCAGCACAACTCTCATTAGGTTTTGAAAGTGTCTTTGTGACATCCAAATCCAGAATGGCTAGAATAAAATTATCTCTATATCAGTTGGATGATGTGTTGCATCCAAAATTATTTTCATTCCAAATGAATGAAAGAGATATTTGATAATGAACCAGCTATGGCTTCCCTTTTCTTTTTATCATTTTCAGTTCTTTATTGCTCTGCTTCTTGATTTTTTTGATGTTTATCCTCATCCCGGATGTTTTTTAATTAATAACTTCGGACAGTACTGCTGATGTAAGTCCAACTCTTGACTCGGTGCTAAACTTGACTTTGTACGGCGATTGTTTAATCCCCAATTAAAGGGTTCTGTTTTTCATAAATTCCACAAAGTGGAGAGACCATTTGTCTGTTTTGTAGTGTGGTATGGTCCTTCCACAATGCAGTCAAACTCAGGGTTTGATTACATCGTGGTTCTCTACATATGATATTTAAATCTGGTATGAAAGTTTTCTGTTAGAGTTGACGAACTCGCTTCTTTTATCAGAATGCAAAATAAAAGGGAATGCCAATTGTTAAAACAATATCAGTTAACTGAAACATCCCCTCTTCAGTTTTCTTGCTTTGGAGTACTTGCAGTATGATAAACTTGGTTAAATGATTCTAGTAAACTGTAATGAACTTGAAACCAGTCAACCTGAGCTTGCATATCAATAGGGTCTAACAGATAGTGGCAATTCATTTGTGAGCATAGAATGGGTTTGAAAACTAAACCTTTCTTCTTTTCTTTTGTTAGAATGTTTCACGCAATAATGAAAAAATTTATCATTTCAGTCGTTCCTCGACATTTCATTCTATCTTGATCTTCGCATCCTATGCTTACCATACACGAACACTTTCAGTAATGTCAAATATTTCTTCTTTACCTGCACTTAAATCAATCAACAACGAAAACTTTTTTAAGATGCAATTTTTTATTTATTTAAACTTCTAACGTTTTTGGTTTACTTTATTGACCTTCCTCAGGAAAATTGAACATTAATATTTTTAATGAACGAAACTTTAGAGGTTTAAATAAAAGAAAGACTGCAACTTAAAGTGTTTTTATTGTTGATGGTCAAATATTTCACAGAGGTTTACCTTTAGTGATCAACTTTTTCATTCACCAATCTCAAGAACACGTCCTCACAATATCAAAGAAATTAATAATTGCTGCAATTATTAATTTCTTTATTAATTCTACACTACTTAATGCACAATAACCTAAAAATTCAACTAGTCAATAGCATAACGAACGATCATTAAGACGGTCATGCGCATTCGTGCGCTGATGTTGATATTTATAGATCGTTGTTTATGAGGGCCTGCCATGCTATAGAAAGATTAATCTCATCCTTCCGATTTATTTAATTTACATAAATCTTACACTCCACATTTCCACTTTGCAGTAGATGTCGTCGCCACTCGCTCAAAGATGTTCCGGTTTTTCAATTACAGTTTTTGAAAGACTTCTGCCCCGCTATCTCTGGACTTCACTCCACAGATTTTGGAGGGAATTTCCGGCACTTGCCATAGGACAAACGGCAATACTACATGTAAAACTTTACTTTTATTAAAACTTAAACCTTCTACATTGCACAGTAACTTTTCGGACATTCTGTAGTTAAAACTAGAATTAACGAAGAGGCTTTGTTCGAACTAGTTCTGCCTAGTAAGATATGATTCTGATGAATTTACTGTTTTAATTAACATTTATAACGAAAACGAAGTCAAAAAGATCACAGAAAAATACATTTAAAAATATTTTTGCGCCGTATTTAGTATTGCATTTCATATGTTCATGTAAAATGTGTAGTATGTACATTTATTTTACAGAATCACATTTTTAAGAAATAATCTAGGATATTTTTTGTTTTTTGGCTGAAACATTTAGTAGAAAAACAAAATTGGTTTGGATTAAATGGGTTATAGGTAGTAAGAGTGCACTGTACTTAACATTTCATTGACACTTTAAATTATTTACTATATGTTAGGAGTGTTTTTAGCACCTAAAGTGTGTCTGTCCTCCTTCACAAAACTAGTGCAACATAACATGTTAATAATTAAATAAATTAATAGGGTCGTTCAAGAATTTCTATAGACGGTAGCCCTTTATTCACATGGTTTTTTTTTTTTTGCCTTTCAAATATAAAACTGCTTAGCCAATAATTTTGTCATTGAATCTCTCTAGTAAAGAAATATTACATTATTAGACCTTGAAACTGCCATTATATGAAATTCAACCTAAAAAAAAACAAGTTGACATGGATATAATTGATGTAAAGTACCTATAGGTTGGATAGATAAATTAGTTATATTGCTCATATGGTTTATAGAATAAGAAATAAAATAGGTAATTAATTACCTACTTTATTTCTTATTGAAGTCAATTAAGTGCTTATATAAATATATATACAGTGAACTCCTGTACAATGCAGGGGATATATTCTGTGTTATACAAACGTGTTAAGTATGAACCATAAGTGCGGCATAACACGAAATAGCCAAACAGCTAAAAATTCATTTTATGAATATTGACCTGTATAACATACTATAGGGAACACATTATAAAGGGATCCGTTGTACTTTATTTCGTATCTCAACTTTTTTAAATTACACCCGCAATATTATAACATTTGGATATTAATATTCAAGTGCAAACAAAATTAACCGCGAATTCTATAACAATAATTCATCGAGAATCTTTTGCACTTTTCCATTTAAGATAGCGTAAAAACGGAAATTGTCAACGGATTTTCCAATTATTCAATTTTTGTGAAATTTCCGCATTTTGTTGCTTACTAGAACAATGGGAACTTTCAATTATTTTATGTAATAAAACAATTGAACAATTGATTTCCTAAATATGACTGTGTGTTGAATCTCACATGACAATTATCTTTTTTTTTTTTTTTTTACTTTGTTTTCTTTTAAGTGATACTTCCTACTTTCATTGTGCTAGAAATTGATTTGATCCTTTCAGATTGCTGCGCATTTTCATATCAAATGCTACTTGTTCTTAAAAGTATAAAGAAGTAAACTTTTATAGTCAATAAACGACATAAAACTTGTAGAGTTACGATAAACGTAAACTAAATTTGGTAATTAACAATTATTACCGAATTACTCGATAAACAAGAACGAGAAAATAAGAGCATTCTCGATGTCTCCAAATTTCTTCCATATTAGGAAGTAATTTAACTGTAAGATTATTTGTTTTTGCTTACAGGCGCTCGGCTACACATCGTTGACCACAATATAAATTTCTGAGAAATTTTCAAAAAAAAAAGAATGGCAGTAATGTTATCATTTGAAAAACTTGCTATTGTTTAAAAGTCTATTTATCATTTTTAAAGGAATTATGAAATATGTTGGAGTAGAATTGTGATGATATATTATTTCGGTTGTTCTGATGAAACCTGTTTTTAAAGGGAGGTTGGATTTGTCTTTTTACGAATTTTTTTTTAAGTTCGGCTCGATAAAACTCCTTGCGGACTATTTCGACAACAAAAATATAATATAAATTAAAATTTAATCTTGAAAATCTTAAAATTGTTTCATCCGTCTTCAGAAACGTCAATATATAAATATAAATAAACTCTGCCGTTGGTTCTAAGAGGGCCTGTTTAGCAAGACCGCTGTGTGTTTGGCTGGGCCAGCAATGGGGTGGTGGGCCTGATGTATTTGGATGGATCACCCCTGAAAAATTACCAGGGTTTATTGACACCTAGTCCTCCTGGAGCGGTGGGATACCACCTTATAATAACTCTGACAGAACCAACTGCATGTAAATGAAATTTCTTTTGTGTTGAGAGAGTGAACAAATGTGTTGTTTTTAATAAAGAATTGCTAAAGATATTCAGTGAAATAACTACAAGGGATATCCGGAAAATAAAGAACATTTGTGCATAGTACTCTGCAGGTAAATTACTGCCGTCAGTTCAAGGTCAATTTGTTATTTGATGTGCTACTTAGCACGTCTAGAGTTTCATTGATGGCAGGCTTATTGTTACTGTTCGTCAAGGGTTAAAATGTGTACAAAAAATTGAAAATCTTGCCAAATGTAAACTGCAAAGATCACATTATGAATGCTTTAATTAATATAATGATTAATCTATCTCATTCTCTACACTCCAGATAATAAGCTTGATTAATTAAAAACTATTTAAGAGCAACTCCTTGAACTACTGTATAGCGAGGTAGTATTATATAATTTAAACGTAAAACTGAATAGTCTGTTACAAGAGAGAGATGGTTAATAAAATTATCTGTTCTTTCTCCCAGGGTTCAGCATAGAATGAACTTTGGGCTCGACTTTTTGGTTTGTATTTTTGCCTAAAATTATTAGAATCTTTGTATTCACTTTGTATTTCTTGCTTCAAAAATTTTTTTTGTAATTTCTCATGATTTAGAATTCTGAATAACTCTCAGAATTTAGTATATTTACTTAGTAAAATCTGTTATTCTATTGATTCCTTTGTTTCAAGTAATGAGACTAGAGGGCAAGCTGAAAAAAAATGACTAGTACAGGGTGTCCGAAAAGTTACCATGCAGTGAGAAATTTGTAATGACATTATATTTATAGCATTGTATACGAGTCCTGTAAGTCGTTTTCACTTTTCAGTAGATGGCATTACTGCTCACTCAGATGTGATTTTCAGGCTACAGTTTTTGGAAGAACTTCCTTGCCGATTGCATAATTTCCCGCAGAATCTGGTCCTCTAAATCGCCAGACCTTGATCCTCCCGATTTTGGAGTTTTTGGAGGTCATTTCTGGCATTTGCCATAGGAGAAAATGCAATACTGTACATAAAACATCACTTAACCTTGCCCTATGCATGGTAACCTTGTCCACAAAAGCAAAATCGTATATTCACCCTGCTGATTAAGCCGAAGGGACTTACCGCTTCATAATCCCCACGGATATGGCTTTATATCCACAGAGTTTTTACTATAAATATTTGCTTACATAATTTTTAACTTGTAAATCTTACAGAATACTGATGATAGTTACTGAAAGCATTTGCATGTACGTACAGCTTTTGTCAAAAGATCTTTTATTCATTATATTTGAATTATGTTAAAAATTAACCAACTTCCTGACGATATAAATAATGGCTAATTGAATAATTTGTAAACCAAAATAACTTTATTTATGCGTTGTGCTAAGCAGAAACTAATAAATAACCACACAATTATGTAATATCCACATTTTTATGCTAGAGACATTAGACTAGATATTTGGATGACGCAATCTCTAAAATTCGTTGTTAGCAAGAGCCAAGAATTTATAATTTTAGAAATATTTTGCTCATTTCTGGAGTTATTTAGCATTTACTAAATACATTTAGATGCTAAAAAGATTTAATAAAATAACTATTTATATTAAATATTATAATTTTGATAATACATTTAAGTAATTTAACAATAAAATTATAATGAATTTACAAGGAAAGAGAATGATTTAATAAGCCAAATTTTAATTTGTTTAAAGATATATCTAGAACAAGTAAGTTTTTCTGGGTTGTTTTTGAGTGTATATTTACCGTACTTTCCGGCGTATAAGACGACCGCCGACTTTTACAGTTAAACTATAGAGTTTGGGATATACTCGCCGTATATGACGACACCCGACATATAAGACTGCCCCCGACTTTTGAGAAGATTTTCCTGGGTTAAAAAGTCATCTTATATGCCGGAAAATACAGTATACATTTACCATATTTATAGACCATTATGTATATAATGAATGTGTATGGTATTTATGCACATACTTTAATAACTGAGTGCAAGAAGCATGCTCTTATAACTTCTGTAGCCGAGTGGATAAAACCACCTAATGCTGGTAGATGGTCGAGGGTTTGTGACTTGCCAACAGGGTGGTCTCATGGAATTTTTTGGGTTTTCTTCACATTTATAACACCTGAATAAGGGCCAGTTTCCTATTAAAGTTCTCCTTGGGGGCAATCTCTTGGCAGATTGCTCATGGGTTTCATTGCCATAGTCAACTAAACCAACCTAGATGCTGCAAAATTGGCATTGTATTCTGGAAAGTACTGTAAAAAAAAACTCAGTTTTATAGTATCGAAAGCACTTTTTTATTTTGGCCTTTTTTTAAAAATAGTTACCATGGAGATTTTACTGAATACTGAATCAGTATATCTACACTTTTAATTTATATTGCCACAGCACTGCAGTGCTTTTATAAGCTCAAACATGCTGGCACACATTAATCTGCTCCTGCATGCGAGGGTATGCTCTTGGAAGTGAAGCAGAACATGTGTTCAAAAATGCAAAAACAAATAATTTTCACATATAGGAACATTCTCTTACTTCTGTGTAAATACAATATTAATTTAATAACTAAAGTCTATTTGTTTGTTATGTTTTATTTAGAATTTGCCTTACCTCATTCGAGAAACTGAAAGAATATTAAGGTCTTCGTTACTCAGAAAAGACGGCAAGGAAACCTTTTTTGAGGCTGTAGACTTTTTGGTACGGTTCTGTATCTGAGACTTAAATGTCACCTCTGTCGTGACAAGTGAGTAGCATTTGATGGGAATATAATGTGTTAACTAAGGGAAGGGGTGGGATATATATATTTTACCTTTTTCCCCATGTTATGATAACATATTAACAAGGGGAATCTGACCAATCTGACTGAAACAAAACGTCGTAGAACAACAAAAGGGAACTATGTAATCAAAAAAGTGCCGTATACCAGACCAATGATATCAGTATAATATTGTCGGTAACTCAATTTAGCACTTGTTCAGAAAACACTGAACTAAATACAAGAATTGCAAGTTCAGAAACTGGTCTGTGAACTTGTTATATAAATATGGTTTAAAATATTTATTAATTTCAATTATTATTTTTTTAAGTTAATATGTCTGCATACTGTTCTAAGCATGTATTTATTAGTTTCTCTTCTTTGCATGTACAATTACATCGCTCCTTGTATTAGTAGGGTATATAAAAATATTCCTCTATCCCACTTGCTTAACAATACCAGCCTTCTACAGATTGGGGTGTCTTCTAGATGGTTGATAAATATGGATTTCGGAATAGAAGAAAACTTTTGAGCAGACTAGGAGAAATACAGAATGGTCTTTTTATAGTTTTTACTTTGTATTATTTGATTTTTTTTTTTTAGTAGATACTTTTCTGAACCAGTTTTGATATCTTTCTGAAGTATTGCAACTTTGCTACTCGTATATGTTGAAATTATTGAAAGTAGTTGTATGTCACATAAAAATAAATACAAGAAATTAGTTATTTGTACAGAATTTTACAGTTTTGCATTTTGAAAGGTACAAGAATGCAAGTTTATCAACTAAAAAATTGTACAGTTTTGTACGCAGAAGTAGTAATTGGATGTTACAGTAAATAACACACACAAAAAACCAAAATAATCCAGAAAAATTTTAATGGAAACCTAACATTTTCAGCTACTTTAAGGGCACCGACATCCTCTCGTAGGCTTGGAGATCTTATTTTAAAGTCCCGTGAATGTTTTTTCTCACTTGTAAATGCCTTCAGTGACATTCACTGCTTTGTTTAATCAGACATACGTTTTAATTGTTTTTACGTCAGAATTGTTGTTTTCATTTTAGGACATTTGATAACTCTAGTTGAAAATGTCAGTTTTTTGTTAAGATTTTGCCAGATTATTTCAGTTTTTTTGAGTGTTATTTCTACAGTTCTTATTTTAAACCTGTTTGTTTCACTCGTTATGCATTTGTGAGCCGAAGGTGGTGAAAGATAACGGCCAAAAACGTTTGCTATTAAAATGGTGGTTTCCCAAATTAACCAGTCCATTTGCAACATTGTGCTAAGTTTCTTCTATTTTCAAATATCTACCAGCTGTCATTGAAATTAAAAATTAATAAGTTATTTTCTAGGATCACACAATAAATCCAGATTTACACGATTTGACGTTTTGTTCATCGGTAATTCACCTTGCCGTTTGGCTTAATTCTTTTGACGGGTTCTTACGTGAATACGCGAACCACAATTGTTGTTTCTAATTATTCAGAATTTGATATGAATAATTTATTAAGGATACGTGCATTTTATTAAATAAAAATACATATATTCAGAGGTCAAATACTTATTTTCTGTGTCATTTATTGTTTTCCTTTTTTTATACTTGGTTAATTGGGAAGCAACTACGGACGAGAAATTCAATACATTAAAGTATTTATGCAGTCTACACCAAAAATTTGCTAATAAGTAACAGAAAACAGTTGTCTATCGGCATTTGTTTCTTTTATGGCTAGAAAAACTTGCCAGAATTTTAAACATTGACTGATACCATCTTTAGGCTAGCTCAGTCGAATGCCAAATGCATGCACACACAAAGCAATAAATACTAATAAAACTTAGTTAAGTGGGCAGTGCGAGATTAAATTGTTACAGCACTTAGTTACAAATCAATGTTGTTGTCATTTCATCTTGTTACTTTATCTTTTATTACTTTCTATGTTTTCGAGCTGTCGTATCTAGAGAATCTAGTTATACGATGTCTCCAAAATAAGAGATCTTCGGAATGATTGTCTTGGTTTGTTTGGGATTAATTTGTTCAAAGACTAAACTGGAAGTCTGATTTCGAGTCATTGTTCTCGTCAATTTCAACTCCTGTTTTTGTGTATTTGGGAACTTTCTCTCGAGGAAAGTGGAGAACCCTTATCGACATCTTTCTTCAGTTTCAAAGACTGATTTCCTAAGCATTTTTAGTGATTGTAAAAGCCGTCACCAATACCAAAGTTTGGTCAATGCAAGGGACTAGTTTCAAAGGGATGGGTAGTGGCTATGAGGAATCTAATGGTACAGTTTAAAGTTGCTAAAGTGACAACCGTAGAGGTCAAAATTAGACTATTTGTTTTGTGCTTAATCTATGTAACATAAAAAATGAAAGTTTGCCTTTCTGTTCTTTATGCATTTGAAGACTGTACAAGGAAATGCAGTAAACTATCAAAAAGTTGGCCTTTCATTCAGAGAAAGTCAATAACCATTTCTTTTTTTCTTTGAAAGATATTCAGGTGCCTCCATTGAAGACAAGGGAACTATGTGCTCAAATGATGAAATTCTGGCATTCTGTAGTGTTTTTATGCCAGGTATCCCTCTCATACTATCTGACGTGCCCTTTCAATTATAATCTTTTAAGACTATAATTTCCTGTTCGGCTGAGTTTAGCTACGTTGATTAACATGTTTCAAGGACAAATCAAATATTAATCATTTCTGGCTTACAGCTGGAAGTGTCTTGCTTTTTCCTGGACAGCTATATACGGGATATTCAAGAATTTGAAGTCCGTATAATCCTTGTTCTTCCCGGACACAAAACATCGTTACTAAATATCTTGGTACGTACTATGCTAATTATGTATAAAGAATGTACTCTGCTGGAACCTTCTTAATACATTGATAAAGAATACTGAATTATTAGCCAATTGTTGTCTTTAACTGGTGTAAATCTGGAAACATAACATGGCAAATACAAGTTTTTTGATTGAGAGAGAGAGTATTTGCATAATACCTGATTTAAAATCAAATATCATACAAAGATCATAGGCCTAGTGATAGGTTGTCTGAGTCTTCTGATAATGATCAGATGGACAGAACAATGGATATTGTTTAGAGTAGGATTGGTGGCTGTCAGTGATGGATAGTCAAAAGAACAAAGTTCCGCATAGTTTGAATTCTATTACTAAGTTCACGTGACTTGACAATTGGATGGAGGATAGATTATGGGTGACCGATGATCAACAGTTGATCAAAGCCCCAATTTCTTGGATCCACCCTGCTCTTCTAGGTTCCTTCATACTGCATCTTTTCTCTCATTTTTATCAGTAAGTCTTATTCAATGTTACATCCCGTAAGTGTCCAAATTTGGGAAGATATTTTTCTTTCTTCAACGGCAATTCTTACTACTAGCATATGTCACGCACGGAAGTGTTGTGATGGATGTTGTGAACAGGAATAGTTTAGTTTAGTTTAAATTTAAAGTCGAAAACAAATTATAACAGTGAATAAAATATTTCGAACCCCCACAGAAAAATGTTTGTACAAAATAAAATATTTTCGTTATTAATGGAAAAAGTTATACAGATTTGATGTCAACGATTCGTCGCTTCTTGCTCGACATTGTTTTCGATCCAGTCAACTGTCTCGAAAGCATCTTTTGCTGTCTTATGCAAAATGTTAAAATTTTGAATTTTATCGTGCAGTTGGGAGGTGTAATTCTATACAATGTCAATCTTCAACTTTGCGATAATATTGCCCATCCCTTCAAAAACAAACGATAGGATACAAAATTAGACATAGAATAGTCTCCGGATCTTAAATTTCAAGTTAAGTAGTTTCGAAGTCACATTTTACTAATTCCTACAGACTTGTCGAATTCTGTGTTTCTATGTGAAAAATATAGTTAGTCGGCGAGAATTTCCAGTTAAGGAAGTTCAACTTGCCGAGAATTTATCGTATTCAATATCATATCCTTGGAAGTGAATTCCCAAGGCCGTGTGAAATTATCGAGTAACAAAAACAAAAGTCAGATTAGTTTTCGTCATTTTTCCTGTCCTACATTTGTTACCAGATTGCATTTTTTGAGCAATACGAAGTTTATCCTTTAGTCTGTACTGTGTAATTATCAATCAAATGTGAATAAAAAATGTTGAATGAGGAAGGTAATCTTGTATGTGTAAAAATAGTTTTGGTTAGTACATAATTAAAAATTACATGCCTCAATTTGTATAAAATTAATAATAATAATAATAATTGAATCATTGTGACAATGCCACAATAATGTTGGGCTGCAATTTTTAATTAAATCTTAATTTTAAAAAACCACACGACTTCCGGTTCAGACCAGAAGTTCATACATAGTTAAGTGGTCCTCTGGTCACTAAACTTTCCGTATTTGGTCTGGATTTTCATCTATCTAACTCTGTTCTCGAGATTAAAGAATGACGGACGGACACTGGTGGGATTCGTAGGTCTGCAATTTGAAGATTGCAGCCCAATGAAGGAGCAATATATTTTTTACTCCGACATGTGGTATTTTTAATATAAAGGAAAATATCTGTGTATATTCTGATAGTATATTTTACGCAAATTATAAAATTATACGATAGTCAAATTGAAAGATTATCATGCTTGAAAGTTAGCAAAACTTTCCTTTTATTCTGAAGCTATTGTATTAAATTTCTAGGAAAATTAACAAGATTTTTTTTCTATAATAATCTTTTAATGGTTTATTGATTTTTGCTCATTTGCAAGCATAAGTTGTTTTTACATTTTCTTTAAAACTTCCTCCTCCAAATTTTTTAAAATAAAAACTTTATCTTTATTCATTAATTAAATGTTAAGTAAATGCCTTTATGTTTTGAAGGTTTTTAAATAATAATTCTATGATTACCATTGCCTGTTTGGGGGGGGTCTTTCAAAACTAACGAGAAAGGAACCCGTCGTATCCCTTCTCTCGTCGTTTGGCCATCCAAACGCAGACCCGGCCAAACATAGGACACAGTAAATGCTCCCTTATTGCCTGCAGAATGGAGAGTAAAAAGTAAATAAAACATTACACTCCACGAAATATAATTTGTAATCCAGAGAAGGTATTTTGGTTCGAGCAAATCGGAAATTTTGCCGAGCGAAAAATTTTAACGTGTTAAATTTGTAAGTTTTATAAATTTTCGACTGTTTATTTGACGATTTTCTCTTATTTTTCTAGGCCTTGATCAACATGGCTTACTGTTGCCTGATATTAATAGGAAAATTCATTCAGAAATTAGTATTTGGCGAGCTGAGAGTTTCCGAACAACAGGTGAGTCACGCGTTCAGTCGTCATTGAGAATTTCTTCAGTTACGTGTTATTAAATTTAAAATTTTAATTTGTAAGGCCCTGTAATTAGATATCTAGTATAAAGTAACCTTGCCTGTCATTCAGAAAACTGAGATAATAGAAAAAAATTCTTGGCATAGTCTTGCAGTTTTAATTATTATTTTTTAATGACTGTATACTCTTGACAATTTTCTGATTTTTCTTGAATGTTTCTTTAAAGCAGTTTGTTTGTCAAGTTGCCGAATTAAAAAAAAAATTGACTCTCGACGACGACCTTGTGTCCTTTCGGTAGCATTGAACACGATGGGCAACTTTCTCTCGAAATTGCTGCTTGTTGATCGTGGAGAAAGGCTAGATACGATACCTTTTCATTAGATTCTGGCAAAGCATACAGTGCAGTTAGCCAATTTTAGAGTTTCTAAGAAAACGCGACGGCATATTTTTTTAAGTTTGCGCTCGTGTAATGGGAATAATTATCTAGAAAGCGATCGACACGAGCCGAAGACTTCGGGCGATTATTTTTAAAGAAGTGAACTTGAAAATATTATTATTATTATTAGAATAAATTTTAAAAAATTGATTGAGAGAAAAGGATATACTTAACTGGATATAAAAGCATAATAAAAAATTAAGATAAATTGAAATTTATACAATAAAAAAAATAAAAAAACATTCTAGCAACAAGTTGTGAGACTCTCCTGGCAAAAAAATTAAAATTGTGTGTGGTGCCATCTGTTAAGAGATTTTATTTTAAAAACTTTTTATATTATTGATTATTATAAAATGACAGAAAAAGTAATTTTGAGGGTACAGACAGGTTTTATAAAAATTGTAAATGATAATAACAANTAGCCCAGTAATACTGCAGATTGTTTGACGTATTTTTATATTTCTTTTGCTTATTGAATTTTTGTCACTTATTGAGTTCTTAAAAATGCGAATTTTTTTTTTTTTTTAATCTTCGCTTAAACAAATATTCCGAAAATCTAATTTTTTGCAATAAATAACTTCTTTGGATTCACCGAAGCATGTTCGGAATATAATAAAAATTACTCTTATCTTTTCAACAGTCCTTTTATTTAAAAAAAAAAGAGATGTAATTCCAGCTCTAATAGCATATATTAAAGTTGTGGTTAAAAAGCTCGTAGTTGGATCTCATCAGCTGATCGCACGGTCTAGCACCAGCGACGTATCTTTCAAGTGTATTATCAACTTTCGACAGTAGGTTATGCACCTACCGTGGTCGTTACGGGTAACGGGGAATCAGGATTCGATTCCGGAGAGGGAGCCTGAGAAATGGCTACCACATCCAAGGAAGGCAGCAGGCGCGCAAATTACCCACTCCCGGCACGGGGAGGTAGTGATGAAAAATAACAATATGGGACTCTATTGAGGCCCCGCAATTGGAATGGGTGCAATCTAGATGTACTTACACCGTATGCATTTTGAACTGTATCGATTAACAGTTCCTTTTCAGTGGTAGGAATAAATAATAATAATAACATGAACTCTCTAGTACAGAAGAGTATCGAGATACAATTTACTCGTGTGTTGAATATGTAAATTTGTGTCGACCATGGTGAATTTACATATTTCAACATAATTCCTGCTAAACGTTCTTTAATTCTTTTTTCCAGTTTTCTTCCTGCTTCTCCTATATATATTTTTGATTCTTGACATGTACATTTTAATTTGTAAATAACTCCTCTTTCCTGTAAGATATCAAATTTTCTTTCTTATTTATATTTATTATTTTACTTAATTTATTTTTCGTAATTGGTACTAAAAAAAAAATGAATTTTAAATGAATTTTTCTATCACATACATTTATTTTTTTAAATTGTTTTCTTATATAAATTAAGTTCTAATCAACGACGTAAAGATTGTCTGACTTCTGCATTGCAAGAGAGTTAAGAAATACGCGAGCCAAAAATTTATAAGTTACGAACCTTCGTAAAGGCCTCATAAAATACCAGTTTGTTGTTTTATGGAGAGACCTCGATTTCCAAGTACAACTGCAGATTTTAATTTATTCTAAATTTTACAAAAGTCACTTGTGTTTGTGTCCTGTTCTCATTTTTTAATCAGATGTTATGCAAGACTCTTAATTATTATTTAGTTTAAAACAATTATAAAAGCAAATGTTTTTTTTCTTTTGTTTTTTTTTTGAACGATATCAAATTAGCATAAATTTGGTACGAAAATAACAAGTTGGCGTTTTAGAGTTGACGTAACGTCACAATTTATGCATTGCTTTAGGGCGTTCTAAACAGTGATTACTGATAAATAAATTGTAAATTTTTAATTAATTTATGATTGAGGAAACTTGAATTGATTCTCGAACGAATATTTCTGTGTTAAATTTATACATTTGATTAGTCTTCTAGCTATCAAGACAGAATGTGTTACGAATGCAGCGCGCGTAGAATTTATTAAAATCAATTAACTTTGAGAACTTGTGATAAATTTTCCAGATTTAAAAATAGTTACGACTGCTACGGTACTTAGCTGTATGTTGTTTGTGCCAGTATCTTCCATCGGAAGCGATAGAATTGCAAATAACATAAGCTTTTCCAAAATGGCTTTAATTATTTTTTAAATAACCCAAAAACATGAGAGATCTAATTTTTTTAGACTTTTTTTTTTCATGCTGTGTTATGTAATTGTATATATTTTAACAGCATGCGCTGATGGTGAATTAAACAGTTTCTTTTTAACATTTTCAGTATCCGATATTAGGATAATACAGTACATTCTTATTAATCTGAACTAATTATAACGGTGGATCAATAAATAACTAGTTGGGGCAATCAGCCATGCTGTTGCTTTTGGCTGGTTATTTACTGATCCACCCAATTTTTTTAGATTAATGGTGGTTATGTGTGTGATTTTTCAAAACCTTTCCAGCACAACTCTCATTAGGTTTTGAAAGTGTCTTTGTGACATCCAAATCCAGAATGGCTAGAATAAAATTATCTCTATATCAGTTGGATGATGTGTTGCATCCAAAATTATTTTCATTCCAAATGAATGAGAGAGATATTTGATAATGAACCAGCTATGGCTTCCCTTTTCTTTTTATCATTTTCAGTTCTTTATTGCTCTGCTTCTTGATTTTTTTGATGTTTATCCTCATCCCGGATGTTTTTTAATTAATAACTTCGGACAGTACTGCTGATGTAAGTCCAACTCTTGACTCGGTGCTAAACTTGACTTTGTACGGCGATTGTTTAATCCCCAATTAAAGGGTTCTGTTTTTCATAAATTCCACAAAGTGGAGAGACCATTTGTCTGTTTTGTAGTGTGGTATGGTCCTTCCACAATGCAGTCAAACTCAGGGTTTGATTACATCGTGGTTCTCTACATATGATATTTAAATCTGGTATGAAAGTTTTCTGTTAGAGTTGACGAACTCGCTTCTTTTATCAGAATGCAAAATAAAAGGGAATGCCAATTGTTAAAACAATATCAGTTAACTGAAACATCCCCTCTTCAGTTTTCTTGCTTTGGAGTACTTGCAGTATGATAAACTTGGTTAAATGATTCTAGTAAACTGTAATGAACTTGAAACCAGTCAACCTGAGCTTGCATATCAATAGGGTCTAACAGATAGTGGCAATTCATTTGTGAGCATAGAATGGGTTTGAAAACTAAACCTTTCTTCTTTTCTTTTGTTAGAATGTTTCACGCAATAATGAAAAAATTTATCATTTCAGTCGTTCCTCGACATTTCATTCTATCTTGATCTTCGCATCCTATGCTTACCATACACGAACACTTTCAGTAATGTCAAATATTTCTTCTTTACCTGCACTTAAATCAATCAACAACGAAAACTTTTTTAAGATGCAATTTTTTATTTATTTAAACTTCTAACGTTTTTGGTTTACTTTATTGACCTTCCTCAGGAAAATTGAACATTAATATTTTTAATGAACGAAACTTTAGAGGTTTAAATAAAAGAAAGACTGCAACTTAAAGTGTTTTTATTGTTGATGGTCAAATATTTCACAGAGGTTTACCTTTAGTGATCAACTTTTTCATTCACCAATCTCAAGAACACGTCCTCACAATATCAAAGAAATTAATAATTGCTGCAATTATTAATTTCTTTATTAATTCTACACTACTTAATGCACAATAACCTAAAAATTCAACTAGTCAATAGCATAACGAACGATCATTAAGACGGTCATGCGCATTCGTGCGCTGATGTTGATATTTATAGATCGTTGTTTATGAGGGCCTGCCATGCTATAGAAAGATTAATCTCATCCTTCCGATTTATTTAATTTACATAAATCTTACACTCCACATTTCCACTTTGCAGTAGATGTCGTCGCCACTCGCTCAAAGATGTTCCGGTTTTTCAATTACAGTTTTTGAAAGACTTCTGCCCCGCTATCTCTGGACTTCACTCCACAGATTTTGGAGGGAATTTCCGGCACTTGCCATAGGACAAACGGCAATACTACATGTAAAACTTTACTTTTATTAAAACTTAAACCTTCTACATTGCACAGTAACTTTTCGGACATTCTGTAGTTAAAACTAGAATTAACGAAGAGGCTTTGTTCGAACTAGTTCTGCCTAGTAAGATATGATTCTGATGAATTTACTGTTTTAATTAACATTTATAACGAAAACGAAGTCAAAAAGATCACAGAAAAATACATTTAAAAATATTTTTGCGCCGTATTTAGTATTGCATTTCATATGTTCATGTAAAATGTGTAGTATGTACATTTATTTTACAGAATCACATTTTTAAGAAATAATCTAGGATAGTTTTTTTGTTTTTTGGCTGAAACATTTAGTAGAAAAACAAAATTGGTTTGGATTAAATGGGTTAGAGGTAGTAAGAGTGCACTGTACTTAACATTTCATTGACACTTTAAATTATTTACTATATGTTAGGAGTGTTTTTAGCACCTAAAGTGTGTCTGTCCTCCTTCACAAAACTAGTGCAACATAACATGTTAATAATTAAATAAATTAATAGGGTCGTTCAAGAATTTCTATAGACGGTGGCCCTTTATTCACATGGTTTTTTTTTTTTTGCCTTTCAAATATAAAACTGCTTAGCCAATAATTTTGTCATTGAATCTCTCTAGTAAAGAAATATTACATTATTAGACCTTGAAACTGCCATTATATGAAATTCAACCTAAAAAAAAACAAGTTGACATGGATATAATTGATGTAAAGTACCTATAGGTTGGATAGATAAATTAGTTATATTGCTCATATGGTTTATAGAATAAGAAATAAAATAGGTAATTAATTACCTACTTTATTTCTTATTGAAGTCAATTAAGTGCTTATATAAATATATATACAGTGAACTCCTGTACAATGCAGGGGATATATTCTGTGTTATACAAACGTGTTAAGTATGAACCATAAGTGTGGCATAACACGAAATAGCCAAACAGCTAAAAATTCATTTTATGAATATTGACCTGTATAACATACTATAGGGAACACATTATAAAGGGATCCGTTGTACTTTATTTCGTATCTCAACTTTTTTAAATTACACCCGCAATATTATAACATTTGGATATTAATATTCAAGTGCAAACAAAATTAACCGCGAATTCTATAACAATAATTCATCGAGAATCTTTTGCACTTTTCCATTTAAGATAGCGTAAAAACGGAAATTGTCAACGGATTTTCCAATTATTCAATTTTTGTGAAATTTCCGCATTTTGTTGCTTACTAGAACAATGGGAACTTTCAATTATTTTATGTAATAAAACAATTGAACAATTGATTTCCTAAATATGACTGTGTGTTGAATCTCACATGACAATTATCTTTTTTTTTTTTTTTTTACTTTGTTTTCTTTTAAGTGATACTTCCTACTTTCATTGTGCTAGAAATTGATTTGATCCTTTCAGATTGCTGCGCATTTTCATATCAAATGCTACTTGTTCTTAAAAGTATAAAGAAGTAAACTTTTATAGTCAATAAACGACATAAAACTTGTAGAGTTACGATAAACGTAAACTAAATTTGGTAATTAACAATTATTACCGAATTACTCGATAAACAAGAACGAGAAAATAAGAGCATTCTCGATGTCTCCAAATTTCTTCCATATTAGGAAGTAATTTAACTGTAAGATTATTTGTTTTTGCTTACAGGCGCTCGGCTACACATCGTTGACCACAATATAAATTTCTGAGAAATTTTCAAAAAAAAAAAGAATGGCAGTAATGTTATCATTTGAAAAACTTGCTATTGTTTAAAAGTCTATTTATCATTTTTAAAGGAATTATGAAATATGTTGGAGTAGAATTGTGATGATATATTATTTCGGTTGTTCTGATGAAACCTGTTTTTAAAGGGAGGTTGGATTTGTCTTTTTACGAATTTTTTTTTAAGTTCGGCTCGATAAAACTCCTTGCGGACTATTTCGACAACAAAAATATAATATAAATTAAAATTTAATCTTGAAAATCTTAAAATTGTTTCATCCGTCTTCAGAAACGTCAATATATAAATATAAATAAACTCTGCCGTTGGTTCTAAGAGGGCCTGTTTAGCAAGACCGCTGTGTGTTTGGCTGGGCCAGCAATGGGGTGGTGGGCCTGATGTATTTGGATGGATCACCCCTGAAAAATTACCAGGGTTTATTGACACCTAGTCCTCCTGGAGCGGTGGGATACCACCTTATAATAACTCTGACAGAACCAACTGCATGTAAATGAAATTTCTTTTGTGTTGAGAGAGTGAACAAATGTGTTGTTTTTAATAAAGAATTGCTAAAGATATTCAGTGAAATAACTACAAGGGATATCCGGAAAATAAAGAACATTTGTGCATAGTACTCTGCAGGTAAATTACTGCCGTCAGTTCAAGGTCAATTTGTTATTTGATGTGCTACTTAGCACGTCTAGAGTTTCATTGATGGCAGGCTTATTGTTACTGTTCGTCAAGGGTTAAAATGTGTACAAAAAATTGAAAATCTTGCCAAATGTAAACTGCAAAGATCACATTATGAATGCTTTAATTAATATAATGATTAATCTATCTCATTCTCTACACTCCAGATAATAAGCTTGATTAATTAAAAACTATTTAAGAGCAACTCCTTGAACTACTGTATAGCGAGGTAGTATTATATAATTTAAACGTAAAACTGAATAGTCTGTTACAAGAGAGAGATGGTTAATAAAATTATCTGTTCTTTCTCCCAGGGTTCGGCATAGAATGAACTTTGGGCTCGATTTTTTGGTTTGTATTTTTGCCTAAAATTATTAGAATCTTTGTATTCACTTTGTATTTCTTGCTTCGAAAATTTTATTTTGTAATTTCTCATGATTTAGAATTCTGAATAACTCTCAGAATTTAGTATATTTACTTAGTAAAATCTGTTATTCTATTGATTCCTTTGTTTCAAGTAATGAGACTAGAGGGCAAGCTGAAAAAAAATGACTAGTACAGGGTGTCCGAAAAGTTACCATGCAGTGAGAAATTTGTAATGACATTATATTTATAGCATTGTATACGAGTCCTGTAAGTCGTTTTCACTTTTCAGTAGATGGCATTACTGCTCACTCAGATGTGATTTTCAGGCTACAGTTTTTGGAAGAACTTCCTTGCCAATTGCATAATTTCCCGCAGAATCTGGTCCTCTAAATCGCCAGACCTCGATCCTCCCGTTTTTGGAGGTCATTTCTGGCATTTGCCATAGGAGAAAATGCAATACTGTACATAAAACATCACTTAACCTTGCCCTATGCATGGTAACCTTGTCCACAAAAGCAAAATCGTATATTCACCCTGCTGATTAAGCCGAAGGGGCTTACCGCTTCATAATCCCCACGGATATGGCTTTATATCCACAGAGTTTTTACTATAAATATTTGCTTACATAATTTTTAACTTGTAAATCTTACAGAATACTGATGATAGTTACTGAAAGCATTTGCATGTACGTACAGCTTTTGTCAAAAGATCTTTTATTCATTATATTTGAATTATGTTAAAAATTAACCAACTTCCTGATGATATAAATAATGGCTAATTGAATAATTTGTAAACCAAAATAACTTTATTTATGCGTTGTGCTAAGCAGAAACTAATAAATAACCACGCAATTATGTAATATCCACATTTTTATGCTAGAGACATTAGACTAGATATTTGGATGACGCAATCTCTAAAATTCGTTGTTAGCAAGAGCCAAGAATTTATAATTTTAGAAATATTTTGCTCATTTCTGGAGTTATTTAGCATTTACTAAATACATTTAGATGCTCAAAAGATTTAATAAAATAACTATTTATATTAAATATTATAATTTTGATAATACATTTAAGTAATTTAACAATAAAATTATAATGAATTTACAAGGAAAGAGAATGATTTAATAAGCCAAATTTTAATTTGTTTAAAGATATATCTAGAACAAGTAAGTTTTTCTGGGTTGTTTTTGAGAGTATATTTACCATACTTTCCAGCGTATAAGACGACCGCCGACTTTTACAGTTAAACTATAGAGTTTGGGATATACTCGCCGTATATGACGACACCCGACATATAAGACTGCCCCCGACTTTTGAGATTTTCCTGGGTTAAAAAGTCATCTTATATGCCGGAAAATACAGTATACATTTACCATATTTATAGACCATTATGTATATAATGAATGTGTATGGTATTTATGCACATACTTTAATAACTGAGTGCAAGAAGCATGCTCTTATAACTTCTGTAGCCGAGTGGATAAAACCACCTAATGCTGGTAGATGGTCGAGGGTTTGTGACTTGCCAACAGGGTGGTCTCATGGAATTTTTTGGGTTTTCTTCACATTTATAACACCTGAATAAGGGCCAGTTTCCTATTAAAGTTCTCCTTGGGGGCAATCTCTTGGCAGATTGCTCATGGGTTTCATTGCCATAGTCAACTAAACCAACCTAGATGCTGCAAAATTGGCATTGTATTCTGGAAAGTACTGTAAAAAAAAACTCAGTTTTATAGTATCGAAAGCACTTTTTTATTTTGGCCTTTTTTTAAAAATAGTTACCATGGAGATTTTACTGAATACTGAATCAGTATATCTACACTTTTAATTTATATTGCCACAGCACTGCAGTGCTTTTATAAGCTGAAACATGCTGGCACACATTAATCTGCTCCTGCATGCGAGGGTATGCTCTTGGAAGTGAAGCAGAACATGTGTTCAAAAATGCAAAAACAAATAATTTTCACATATAGGAACATTCTCTTACTTCTGTGTAAATACAATATTAATTTAATAACTAAAGTCTATTTGTTTGTTATGTTTTATTTAGAATTTGCCTTACCTCATTCGAGAAACTGAAAGAATATTAAGGTCTTCGTTACTCAGAAAAGACGGCAAGGAAACCTTTTTTGAGGCTGTAGACTTTTTGGTACGGTTCTGTATCTGAGACTTAAATGTCACCTCTGTCGTGACAAGTGAGTAGCATTTGATGGGAATATAATGTGTTAACTAAGGGAAGGGGTGGGATATATATATTTTACCTTTTTCCCCATGTTATGATAACATATTAACAAGGGGAATCTGACCAATCTGACTGAAACAAAACGTCGTAGAACAACAAAAGGGAACTATGTAATCAAAAAAGTGCCGTATACCAGACCAATGATATCAGTATAATATTGTCGGTAACTCAATTTAGCACTTGTTCAGAAAACACTGAACTAAATACAAGAATTGCAAGTTCAGAAACTGGTCTGTGAACTTGTTATATAAATATGGTTTAAAATATTTATTAATTTCAATTATTATTTTTTTAAGTTAATATGTCTGCATACTGTTCTAAGCATGTATTTATTAGTTTCTCTTCTTTGCATGGACAATTACATCGCTCCTTGTATTAGTAGGGTATATAAAAATATTCCTCTATCCCACTTGCTTAACAATACCAGCCTTCTACAGATTGGGGTGTCTTCTAGATGGTTGATAAATATGGATTTCGGAATAGAAGAAAACTTTTGAGCAGACTAGGAGAAATACAGAATGGTCTTTTTATAGTTTTTACTTTGTATTATTTGATTTTTTTTTTTTAGTAGATACTTTTCTGAACCAGTTTTGATATCTTTCTGAAGTATTGCAACTTTGCTACTCGTATATGTTGAAATTATTGAAAGTAGTTGTATGTCACATAAAAATAAATACAAGAAATTAGTTATTTGTACAGAATTTTACAGTTTTGCATTTTGAAAGGTACAAGAATGCAAGTTTATCAACTAAAAAATTGTACAGTTTTGTACGCAGAAGTAGTAATTGGATGTTACAGTAAATAACACACACAAAAAACCAAAATAATCCAGAAAAATTTTAATGGAAACCTAACATTTTCAGCTACTTTAAGGGCACCGACATCCTCTCGTAGGCTTGGAGATCTTATTTTAAAGTCCCGTGAATGTTTTTTCTCACTTGTAAATGCCTTCAGTGACATTCACTGCTTTGTTTAATCAGACATACGTTTTAATTGTTTTTACGTCAGAATTGTTGTTTTCATTTTAGGACATTTGATAACTCTAGTTGAAAATGTCAGTTTTTTGTTAAGATTTTGCCAGATTATTTCAGTTTTTTTGAGTGTTATTTCTACAGTTCTTATTTTAAACCTGTTTGTTTCACTCGTTATGCATTTGTGAGCCGAAGGTGGTGAAAGATAACGGCCAAAAACGTTTGCTATTAAAATGGTGGTTTCCCAAATTAACCAGTCCATTTGCAACATTGTGCTAAGTTTCTTCTATTTTCAAATATCTACCAGCTGTCATTGAAATTAAAAATTAATAAGTTATTTTCTAGGATCACACAATAAATCCAGATTTACACGATTTGACGTTTTGTTCATCGGTAATTCACCTTGCCGTTTGGCTTAATTCTTTTGACGGGTTCTTACGTGAATACGCGAACCACAATTGTTGTTTCTAATTATTCAGAATTTGATATGAATAATTTATTAAGGATACGTGCATTTTATTAAATAAAAATACATATATTCAGAGGTCAAATACTTATTTTCTGTGTCATTTATTGTTTTCCTTTTTTTATACTTGGTTAATTGGGAAGCAACTACGGACGAGAAATTCAATACATTAAAGTATTTATGCAGTCTACACCAAAAATTTGCTAATAAGTAACAGAAAACAGTTGTCTATCGGCATTTGTTTCTTTTATGGCTAGAAAAACTTGCCAGAATTTTAAACATTGACTGATACCATCTTTAGGCTAGCTCAGTCGAATGCCAAATGCATGCACACACAAAGCAATAAATACTAATAAAACTTAGTTAAGTGGGCAGTGCGAGATTAAATTGTTACAGCACTTAGTTACAAATCAATGTTGTTGTCATTTCATCTTGTTACTTTATCTTTTATTACTTTCTATGTTTTCGAGCTGTCGTATCTAGAGAATCTAGTTATACGATGTCTCCAAAATAAGAGATCTTCGGAATGATTGTCTTGGTTTGTTTGGGATTAATTTGTTCAAAGACTAAACTGGAAGTCTGATTTCGAGTCATTGTTCTCGTCAATTTCAACTCCTGTTTTTGTGTATTTGGGAACTTTCTCTCGAGGAAAGTGGAGAACCCTTATCGACATCTTTCTTCAGTTTCAAAGACTGATTTCCTAAGCATTTTTAGTGATTGTAAAAGCCGTCACCAATACCAAAGTTTGGTCAATGCAAGGGACTAGTTTCAAAGGGATGGGTAGTGGCTATGAGGAATCTAATGGTACAGTTTAAAGTTGCTAAAGTGACAACCGTAGAGGTCAAAATTAGACTATTTGTTTTGTGCTTAATCTATGTAACATAAAAAATGAAAGTTTGCCTTTCTGTTCTTTATGCATTTGAAGACTGTACAAGGAAATGCAGTAAACTATCAAAAAGTTGGCCTTTCATTCAGAGAAAGTCAATAACCATTTCTTTTTTTCTTTGAAAGATATTCAGGTGCCTCCATTGAAGACAAGGGAACTATGTGCTCAAATGATGAAATTCTGGCATTCTGTAGTGTTTTTATGCCAGGTATCCCTCTCATACTATCTGACGTGCCCTTTCAATTATAATCTTTTAAGACTATAATTTCCTGTTCGGCTGAGTTTAGCTACGTTGATTAACATGTTTCAAGGACAAATCAAATATTAATCATTTCTGGCTTACAGCTGGAAGTGTCTTGCTTTTTCCTGGACAGCTATATACGGGATATTCAAGAATTTGAAGTCCGTATAATCCTTGTTCTTCCCGGACACAAAACATCGTTACTAAATATCTTGGTACGTACTATGCTAATTATGTATAAAGAATGTACTCTGCTGGAACCTTCTTAATACATTGATAAAGAATACTGAATTATTAGCCAATTGTTGTCTTTAACTGGTGTAAATCTGGAAACATAACATGGCAAATACAAGTTTTTTGATTGAGAGAGAGAGTATTTGCATAATACCTGATTTAAAATCAAATATCATACAAAGATCATAGGCCTAGTGATAGGTTGTCTGAGTCTTCTGATAATGATCAGATGGACAGAACAATGGATATTGTTTAGAGTAGGATTGGTGGCTGTCAGTGATGGATAGTCAAAAGAACAAAGTTCCGCATAGTTTGAATTCTATTACTAAGTTCACGTGACTTGACAATTGGATGGAGGATAGATTATGGGTGACCGATGATCAACAGTTGATCAAAGCCCCAATTTCTTGGATCCACCCTGCTCTTCTAGGTTCCTTCATACTGCATCTTTTCTCTCATTTTTATCAGTAAGTCTTATTCAATGTTACATCCCGTAAGTGTCCAAATTTGGGAAGATATTTTTCTTTCTTCAACGGCAATTCTTACTACTAGCATATGTCACGCACGGAAGTGTTGTGATGGATGTTGTGAACAGGAATAGTTTAGTTTAGTTTAAATTTAAAGTCGAAAACAAATTATAACAGTGAATAAAATATTTCGAACCCCCACAGAAAAATGTTTGTACAAAATAAAATATTTTCGTTATTAATGGAAAAAGTTATACAGATTTGATGTCAACGATTCGTCGCTTCTTGCTCGACATTGTTTTCGATCCAGTCAACTGTCTCGAAAGCATCTTTTGCTGTCTTATGCAAAATGTTAAAATTTTGAATTTTATCGTGCAGTTGGGAGGTGTAATTCTATACAATGTCAATCTTCAACTTTGCGATAATATTGCCCATCCCTTCAAAAACAAACGATAGGATACAAAATTAGACATAGAATAGTCTCCGGATCTTAAATTTCAAGTTAAGTAGTTTCGAAGTCACATTTTACTAATTCCTACAGACTTGTCGAATTCTGTGTTTCTATGTGAAAAATATAGTTAGTCGGCGAGAATTTCCAGTTAAGGAAGTTCAACTTGCCGAGAATTTATCGTATTCAATATCATATCCTTGGAAGTGAATTCCCAAGGCCGTGTGAAATTATCGAGTAACAAAAACAAAAGTCAGATTAGTTTTCGTCATTTTTCCTGTCCTACATTTGTTACCAGATTGCATTTTTTGAGCAATACGAAGTTTATCCTTTAGTCTGTACTGTGTAATTATCAATCAAATGTGAATAAAAAATGTTGAATGAGGAAGGTAATCTTGTATATGTAAAAATAGTTTTGGTTAGTACATAATTAAAAATTACATGCCTCAATTTATATAAAATTAATAATAATAATAATAATTGAATCATTGTGACAATGCCACAATAATGTTGGGCTGCAATTTTTAATTAAATCTTAATTTTAAAAAACCACACGACTTCCGGTTCAGACCAGAAGTTCATACATAGTTAAGTGGTCCTCTGGTCACTAAACTTTCCGTATTTGGTCTGGATTTTCATCTATCTAACTCTGTTCTCGAGATTAAAGAATGACGGACGGACACTGGTGGGATTCGTAGGTCTGCAATTTGAAGATTGCAGCCCAATGAAGGAGCAATATATTTTTTACTCCGACATGTGGTATTTTTAATATAAAGGAAAATATCTGTGTATATTCTGATAGTATATTTTACGCAAATTATAAAATTATACGATAGTCAAATTGAAAGATTATCATGCTTGAAAGTTAGCAAAACTTTCCTTTTATTCTGAAGCTATTGTATTAAATTTCTAGGAAAATTAACAAGATTTTTTTTCTATAATAATCTTTTAATGGTTTATTGATTTTTGCTCATTTGCAAGCATAAGTTGTTTTTACATTTTCTTTAAAACTTCCTCCTCCAAATTTTTTAAAATAAAAACTTTATCTTTATTCATTAATTAAATGTTAAGTAAATGCCTTTATGTTTTGAAGGTTTTTAAATAATAATTCTATGATTACCATTGCCTGTTTTGGGGGTCTTTCAAAACTAATGAGAAAGGAACCCGTCGTATCCCTTCTCTCGTCGTTTGGCCATCCAAACGCAGACCCGGCCAAACATAGGACACAGTAAATGCTCCCTTATTGCCTGCAGAATGGAGAGTAAAAAGTAAATAAAACATTACACTCCACGAAATATAATTTGTAATCCAGAGAAGGTATTTTGGTTCGAGCAAATCGGAAATTTTGCCGAGCGAAAAATTTTAACGTGTTAAATTTGTAAGTTTTATAAATTTTCGACTGTTTATTTGACGATTTTCTCTTATTTTTCTAGGCCTTGATCAACATGGCTTACTGTTGCCTGATATTAATAGGAAAATTCATTCAGAAATTAGTATTTGGCGAGCTGAGAGTTTCCGAACAACAGGTGAGTCACGCGTTCAGTCGTCATTGAGAATTTCTTCAGTTACGTGTTATTAAATTTAAAATTTTAATTTGTAAGGCCCTGTAATTAGATATCTAGTATAAAGTAACCTTGCCTGTCATTCAGAAAAATGAGATAATAGAAAAAAATTCTTGGCATAGTCTTGCAGTTTTAATTATTATTTTTTAATGACTGTATACTCTTGACAATTTTCTGATTTTTCTTGAATGTTTCTTTAAAGCAGTTTGTTTGTCAAGTTGCCGAATTAAAAAAAAAATTGACTCTCGACAACGACCTTGTGTCCTTTCGGTAGCATTGAACACGATGGGCAACTTTCTCTCGAAATTGCTGCTTGTTGATCGTGGAGAAAGGCTAGATACGATACCTTTTCATTAGATTCTGGCAAAGCATACAGTGCAGTTAGCCAATTTTAGAGTTTCTAAGAAAACGCGACGGCATATTTTTTTAAGTTTGCGCTCGTGTAATGGGAATAATTATCTAGAAAGCGATCGACACGAGCCGAAGACTTCGGGCGATTATTTTTAAAGAAGTGAACTTGAAAATATTATTATTATTATTAGAATAAATTTTAAAAAATTGATTGAGAGAAAAGGATATACTTAACTGGATATAAAAGCATAATAAAAAATTAAGATAAATTGAAATTTATACAATAAAAAAATAAAAAAACATTCTAGCAACAAGTTGTGAGACTCTCCTGGCAAAAAAATTAAAATTGTGTGTGGTGCCATCTGTTAAGAGATTTTATTTTAAAAACTTTTTATATTATTGATTATTATAAAATGACAGAAAAAAGTAATTTTGAGGGTACAGACAGGTTTTATAAAATTTGTAAATGATAATAACAAGTAAACATTAAGTCTTATTCCACTCAAGATACGACACGTGACTCCTCTATCCCCTCACCCCTCGACCTTTAACCACTAAAACGGTAGCATCGATGCCCCAAATGCACAAACACCTCCCCGTAAAATTTCAGAAATTTTCGACTAAAGGCACGGACGTTATTAAGCTTCAAAGTAGGCGAACAGAATATGTCTCCTCATATACTAACATCCATACATACAGAAAAAACCCTAGCATTTTTTGACATTTTGACGTCCCAAGCATAAAAAATGTGAAAGGACAGGACTTAAGATAAAATTCAATTTTTGAAAAGGTTATTTATTTCTTGTTACGAACACAAAATGGCATTGAAAATGATTATCTAAACATCACAATTACTCGATAAACAAACAAAAAAGTATTAAATCTTGACAATAAAACTACCAGAAAATAAATTTAACATGTAATAAATGTCTTAGATTATCCATTTGTTTAATTGTTCGAGTTTAATTAGTGTACAATGTCCTTGTCCATTGTTTTTGGTCAGTTATTAATTTGCGTTTAGTTTTCTTAAATAAAAAAGACACTCGTTTTAAAGAATTCGCTATACTGGGTGTTTCAAAAGGAACTTTACAACTTCAAAAGTGTGTAGAATTTTAATCGGAAGACTTACTGATTCAGTCGTTGCTAATTTATAGTGAAATATATCAAGTTGTACCTCAAATGGTAATTTTGGTTTAATACCAGTGTCACATGGCAGATGGCCCATCTGAATTCGGTTCCTTGCCAAATTCAAAGCAGTGTATCTGTCATCACTTTGTTATAGCAGTGGTGGTTAGAGTTTTGAGCTTGGCAAGATTTGCCTGTGAGGGTGGAATAAATGTTAGATTTTTAATGAGACTCCAGAAAAAATATTGAGTTGTGTCAAATCTGGGGAATAAGGTGACCGAGTTTGCCCATACCTGCTCGATTCAGTCAATCCACCTGGAAAACATTTCAGAAAACCCCGGACGTCTATATGGTAATGAGGTGGTGCACCATCTTGCTGAAATTGCATGCATATTTTTGCGTCATTGTTGTTTAACTGTGGAGCGACAGAATTTTCCAGCATATCCAGAATGGTTTCCTCATGGATAAACATGCTGTACACTTTGTGTTTCATGCTTTTGACGAAGATATATACTTTCGAATTATCACGATATGTTCCAATCCACAGTTGTGGGTGTTCACTTTACTGTTGAAATGAAATGTCAACTCATCACTGAAGATAATGTGGTCCAGAAATGATTTGTTTTTCTCAATCCATTGCAATATTTCTTCGCAGAATTCCCAGAGAGTCAACTTATCCGCATCAGTAACGTTTTATGGCACTGCATTTAAAATCATACAAGTTTGCAAACATTTTTCTAAGACTTGTCAAATTGTAAAATGCCAGTTTCACAATACTCCTATTATGTTGATTCCTTTGGACTACAAATGCTAGCTTATCCTTACTTGTTCCAGAACAGAATCAAAAACATAGCAATCAAGGGATTTTGTTGCGTAAGTTTCTGCTTGAAGGATCTGTACAATAGCAGTTGCGAAATTTCCATTGGTTTGTTGTTGTAAGTCTTGCAATTAAAATTCTACATGCTTTTAAAGTTGCAAAGTCCTTTTTGAATCACCCTATACATTGATATTACATAGAATATTTTGAATAAAATATCTATCAATAACTAATTATTTTACTTTAAATTTCAGCACATCAAAGATAAATTCTGGAATTTTGTCTTTTACAAGTTTATTTTTATTTTTGGAGTCATGAATGTCCAGTATATCGAAGAAGTCGTGCTGTGGTGCAGTTGGTTTTCGTTTCTGGGTTTCCTGCATCTGCTCGCTCAGTTATGTAAAGACAGATTTGAATATGTAAGAAAATGCTTCTTAACTGTTTTATAATTATCCTAATTTATTCTAAACTCATACTTCTAAATTTCCAGTTATCGTTCTCGCCGACCACTCCGAAAGGAACGCACGTTCGACTTTTGATACTTCTCTGCACCATCCTTACCCTAGCTTTTATCATGGTCGGCATAAGTATCTACGTTGGCTATCACGTCGGTCTAAACACCTTTTCATTCATGATAGCTGAGGTAAAGGAATTAAATCAATTACGTTACTCAATTTATATTTTATTCTTAATAAAATAATTCGTTTTTTTCTTTTTTTAGTGTCTTTTGGTCACGTTAAGGACATTATCAGTAGTTGTCAGGTAATTATTTTATTTAATTATTCTGTTTTCAATTATGTAATTTTGTTTAGATGACGACGACTGTAACGATGATATTTTCATTTAGATACGGCATTCATCTATGGGACATCAGTCAAGATGGCTCCTGGGACAAAAGAGCAACTTATATTTATTATTCGGAGTTGATTTTCGAAATGACTGTGCTCGTGTTAGATTTTATTCATCATTTTCATATGCTGGTAAATTTACTTTTATTGAATTCCTTAAAATTATTATAAGAAATTTGCTACAAAATTAACTATTTGAGATTATTTCAATACACAAATCTTTAACAAATTCATAAATAAATTTAACTTATCATTTTGAAAGTGCTACATTGTTTTTGAATAAATATAAGTTACAAAAATTAAGTTTATTTTGACCAAATTAGAAACATCTAAATTTAATTTAGTGTAAGACAAATTTCTTTTTTTACTCTTGGATATACAAAATCATCATATAATTGAATGATCTTAACTCTGAGATTATATATAAGATTATCTTTAATCGAGTTTATGTAAATAAAAAATATAAGCGATATGAATTGAAACAGATTTAAATTTTATGAAAAACAATTTACACGTATAATTTGAAATACAGTAAACTCCGGTAACTCGGAGTAATAGGGGGGCAAAGGATGTCCGAGTTAGCGGGTCGTTTAATCCAGAGACGCGGGAAACAAGAATGGAGATATACAGCATAGTAATTTATTACAATCCACTCTATACAGAAGTTTGTGTGGAGATTATACTGTCAAATTTATTATTACAGAAAGTGAGCCGAAAACATTTTGTAACAGTACAATAACTATGACTACAGCGATATAATGCACAGTATTGCAAATAATTGCAAAAATGAAAGAGCATTTTTAAAGTTTTGAGCAGTAAAAGATACATAATAATTGGTACATATTTACTTCTTCAGCTGTGGGGAAACATCTTTCTGTCAATGGCTAGTTTGGTAATATTGATGCAGTTACGTTATCTGTTCTACGAGATACGCCACCGCCTAAGGAAGTACAAAAATTATCTGAAGATTGTCAGGCACATGGAAACCACGTAAGTTTGTCTTTTTATCGCACGGAATAAGTAGACTTTTGATTTTATTACAAGTAATTATTTAACACCGTACTCGTAATTTCTAGTTTTCAATAGTTATTATTTTATCTAACCATTTTAAACATTTCATGTCTTTTCAAATTGTTCAACGATTAATCATATTAATTCTGTAAAGAATTAAAATCCCCAAATTCCTCCCCCATATTGGAAAATTGAGGAAATGTCATTTGTTGCTCATTTTTCTAAGGATTTTGTTGTTTTCTTTATAGTGGTTTGGTATCCTTTTGGAATTGAATGCAATACAATTAGAGGTTTGCCAATTCACTCCACATAATTAGTTATTATTTATCGAAACCAACCATATTTTATTTCCGAATTTAAATAATTTGACACAATTCACTCCTAGGAACATGTAGCTGCAAATGTCAACTAAGTATTCTAATAAACATGTTTTACTGTACACCTTACCTGTAATTCTTCTTGTACTTATAGCAACCGAGCGACATTTGTAACTATAAGTACAAGAAGAATTACAGGTAAGGTGTACATGTTTATTAGGTGCAAGTGTCAATAGAGTATTCTGTATGTTCCTAGGTAAAAATGGTGTTTTTGCATTCTTGACCTACCTTTAAACTTTGTCTAAGATGGAATGCAAACTGGCAGGCTGCATATGGCCTGTTAAGACTTCATATCCAGCCTGCAGCCTAGATTTGTTTTCTAAAAATCAATGTGTTTAGATATTTTAATCCCCACAAGATGTTAACTGTTTATGTAAGTCATAAAAGCCTGACAACAAAAGGGCCTTTGTTAAAACTTTTCTTTTAATTACACTATCTTTTGGTTTACCAAATAATATTGAACATCGCCTGTATACATGTATTTGAGTTTGAGATCCTTGGTCTAAGACTATTTGAATCACCCTATATCAGTAAAAACATAACACAAACATCTGTTTTAACTATTTTAAACATTTGTTATCATCATTTATACAAGGTTTTCCTGTAAATTAAAAATAGAATTGTCAACTTATAATTATTATTAATTGTAAAATTACATGTTGAGGATGAGCCAAGTTCTTCAAAAATAACTACATTTTTTCCTTCCTATATCCAGAAAATGAACCTTTTCGGTAATTATTGATCCTCGTGATAACGGATGGAAACATTTTGCAAATTATTAATGGAAAAATACTATACGTAATTAAGAAGTATCCAACTTTGACTCATTTGCGTGTTTAAAATAAAGTCGACTGACTAATTCTCGACCTTGTATTGCGAATGGAAAGTTGATAAAGTTTTTGTAGACTAAATTAGGTAATTTATTAAAATATCAGAAAGGAAACAAAGTGAACATTTTCACAGTTTATTAGTCAACTTTCGATTAAAATATTAATTTTAACACCAAGACCAAGAATTAAATATACAAATAAGCAGTCACTTGGGCATTGCCTAAGTAATTGAGTCTGTGGACAACATTGAAACATTTCTACAATATTTTATTTTCTAAGTAAGGAATATAAGACTATTTTACAGATTAAATTAATTAATTTTCAGTTAGGAGAGAAAAAGTTAGGATTTTATAATTCCTTGACAAAGCAGTTTAGGTGTGACATGTATGAAATAAACTAGACAAACCACTATATTACTTTTACAGGGTTAAGGTAAACTTGGCCAATTATTTTTTTTATTGTTGCAAAATGTTACCTTGACATTAACAATGGCCTGTAAATGATTAAACGTTCCAAATTTTAATTAAGAAATTAGTTGTACATCTACTTTTATCAATAGTTTGCCATTTATGTTGCATGCAATTCAATTCTTCTTATTGTATCCTATTTGGCTATCACCTAGTTCTGCCAAAGCTGGAATTATTAAGAAAATGACTTACAAATAGCCTTGCACACCTTCCTGGCTGTATGTTTGTAGTGTAAAATTTGGTATACAATTCAAACATTTTGGCTTTGTTTAGGGCCTGTGCCAATAAAAATCGACAGCAAGTTGCTGTCGATTTTTGTTGGCGTAGGCCATAGCCCTAAACGGCTGTTTGTTCCAACTTTACAACATTGTATTTAAAACATAAAATCAATAGCAAGCAGAGAATTCTCATCGATGTAAGCCCAATATGGTCCCAAAAACATTTGCTTAGTGCACAATTTGATATGCAATTAAAACACTATTACGCAGCTAGAAAATTATCCAAGGTTGTTTTGAAAGCCATTTTCTATTCAGATATGCAAATATGTTGAATGTGTTTTAGATTTTAAAATTTCTGTCATATTTTATGAACTGTACATCATAAATGTTTAATGCAAAAATTTTTGAAAGTGAATATATTAATTAATTAAAGTATAAATTGGTTTTTGCCAATAGCCATGGACCAGTTGGGCATGGATGTATTGGTATTCTAGTCAAATATAAAGAAACTGTTGTAAGACATGGTGGATGTTGGTCTTCCACTTCCTAATCTGTGCCAAAGAGACTTCTGTGGAGTCGGTGTCGAAGCATTGGCTTGTTTTGCACTGTTCTCCTAGTATGTATGTCCTTGACAATCTGCTGCAAGGCTGTTGTGTATGCTTTCCCTCAATTTGGCAACAAGCTTATCAACATTACTGTGCACAATTCATCCATAGTGTGGATGGAGCCTATTGAATTCACGGATGTTTCTTGGTGACTGTGGGCTACCACCGTCAAAGTAACTCTAATTCATTCCTCGGTACGGGGAAACCATGTCACTGATTACGACGAAGAACAGTAATGTGAGACTCTCTCAAGGATCCAGATTTATGGTCACCCTGTATGCAAATTTATACATTATTGGCCAGACAGATAAACCTTGGTTTAAAGACGGTAGTGCCTCAAACTATATCTGTACTGTATATTAATGAGGATGGTGTATATATGAAATTTGTTAAATAAGCTTGTCAACATATATTGTGTAAATTAATAAGTAAATTCTATTTGCAGTTATCCTCTTGCCAGTGCAAACGAATTAGAAGAAAATAGTGACGACTGCGCCATCTGTTGGGATCGCATGGACCTGGCCCGAAAGCTTCCTTGCGGACACTTATTTCACAAGTAATACTAACATATAGAATGGCTCTAAATTTTTAATTTAAAATCTTGCTAACATATATATTTATGATCACTTGTATGCAGTAACTAATATCAGAAAATGCCAAGAGCAAGTTTACATTATTCTTAATTGAATATTACAGTTCCTGTCTCAGATCATGGTTGGAACAAGACATATCGTGTCCCACGTGTAGAAAATCTCTGACCGAAGCAGATTCTCATTCGATGGAACTCTCCGATTCCGTGTTGGCGTTGGACGATGATTTGAATCGATCCTCCACTCGAATTTTCCATTTTGGTAAGTTTAATTTTCATCGCCGTTCGGTCTTTCTTCCTTCTCTTTACAAACATAATAATTTCTTTTTTGTAGGAACTAGGCACAGGTGGTGGCCTGGCTTTACGGTCGAAGTGACCAACACAAACGTAATTCGTAACCGAGAAAATTCCGAAAGCAGCAATGTAGAAAATATGGTAATTATGGCCATTTTTTATATCTATAAGAGAAGGATTCTGCCAACGATACTTAAATGTTTTATTCCGAATTTAGGCTAAAGAAATACAAAAGTTGTTTCCAGACATGCTGCTATGTCAGATTTCTGAAGATTTAAGGAAAACGCATTCCATGGAATTAACTATAGAAAACATATTGGACGGAAAGATAACCGAACCCAAGGTAAGTTACAACGAAAAGAATATATTTTAAATTATTACATTTTGACTAATGTTAACGATTAATCTGTAGAACAATCCAGCAGAAAACAGAACGTCTGAAGGAAAACCGCCGGAGAGACTCTCCATTTCCGACGAAGCCTCCCTTCCTTCAAAAGTCGTCCAGAACAAAATGTAATACATTTCTCTGATCTAAAATAGTAACAAACTTTACGGTGTAAAACAAGTGAAAAATTCCGTATGCTCAAATTCCCCTCATTCAAGTGTGATATCTTTTAATCCCAGAATTTGTATGTAAATTACTATTGCAAAGTATTGGATTTATCTTCTTCCCACATAACCATAAATGCATTGGGAATTTAGTGGGAAAGGAGCTAAGATCGTGTTTTTCTGTTCCCTTTCTAATGTTTGTTAGAAGGAATTACAAAATTAATTTTGAAGTGAGGAGGAGAGAGTGGAGCTATGTAAGTATTCTTGTGATTGCTTTCATTCGTTTGCTCCCTTCTCCTTCATATGGGACATTATTATTATATACTAAAAAATTTTATGCTACAGTACTGACCGAGCAAAGAAAAATGCACTTCTATTTAAATTTACCATTGTTTCCACTTTACAAATAAGTGCATTTCAATAATGAAGATCTAGCCTTACCCAAATAGATGCAGCAATGGGTCAAAATGCCCATTGGTGGAAAAAAGTGTGTGTAAAAAAAATTTATTACTTGCTTTGGTATATCTAACTTGCCGGACACTACTGTTTCTCACTTGATACCGTAACAAAATCTATATTTTAAATACAGAAAGAATTAACAAAATTTTAATTTTAAAGGGAGGAGAATCTGGCTCTTCCGTCTTCCAGCGGCCTGGGTTGGAGATTTTCTAAGTTACCCGAAGAGAGGGAAGTGATTCTTAGTCAGAAGAAGGACGAAATGATAGAGTCTGCTCGAAGGTTAGCCAGTTAAATTTTGTAATTAGGCTCTTCAAATTGGCTTTGTATTTGCTTAAGAGACACTGTACGAGTATTGTTCCTTTTTTTTTTTCCAGGAAATATTTGAATAAATTGGCAGTGGCAAATTCCACGAGCGAAAAAATGGCACTGATCGACCTGGAAGAGAGAGTCAATCGAAGACGGAGATCGAGAAATATACTCTGCTCGCTGATTCTGAGAATCAGGGAGATGTGATGGCCGTCGGAACTCTCGCCAATCCGCCTCGTCTTCCGCCTCCGCCGGCCAGAAGAGACCCGTCGGCCGTCGCCTCCCGAAACGGTGCCATCGTAGTGGGACTTTCCGAGAACTTGTTCGCACGGCAGCATTCCGCCGAGAAATCCAGACACCCGACCGTATTTAAAACTCCCCAAAAAAACTGTGATATAGATGCTAAAGTGACAAATCGGACCGTGGGCGTTGTGTGTCGTTTTTAAGCAAAATTGGTCGTCGTCTCGTGTCGTTGTTGTCAAATTGTCGACTTCCACGCCGCTTTACGAAAATAAAAGTTTTATTATTTTAACAATGTGTGAATTTTTGTATGCATTAACAATCCGGTAAAAGATCTCAATCTCAATTATCCTATAGCCACTAAAATGAAAAGATGATGGCAAACTGGAACAATAAGTCTTTTTTAGGGACATGACGACAGTGCACGATCACCATTTGTTAGGAATAAGCCTCTTTTGAATAATCTCAGTAAAAATGTGAGAAAGAACGGTAGTTGCAATTGTAGTAGTGTAATACGTAAGGGGGAATAAATCTGGACTTAAAGTAAGTGGTTTGTAATTCTGAAATTATGTGGCTAACTTGAGAGAGAAAAATACCAGATGACACTTAAACTCATCCTTTAGACCTCTTACCAATGAATAATCCATAATATCAATATACTTATGGATCATTATTTTATATCACTAGGTCCCTAAGTCTAAGTAATTCATTTTCAAAAATTTTAGGGTTGCATTTTACCCCAAAAAGTTTTAAGGTAAAAAGCCACGGAAATAAAATAATCAACATAACCGGTTAGCAATCTACTTTGACAATTCCTCATAAATTACATTCATTTTTTGTATGGTATAAAAGATATCCAGGATTATTGGTAACTGCCATTGTTTAAGCACTGTATTTCTTAAGTGGTTTACTCCTTCCCTAGAGGTTATCAGAAGAATAATTGTCTAGGAACAACCAATCCAAAGAGCATAACCTTGGAGATCGGCTCCAATTAATACAATGCCATAAAGCATGGAAATAGTACGTCCTCTGGGTTTGCCAATTGTGTCGGGGAACAATCCGAAGAAGAGCCACCGTTGAAAATGCTAGACTGAGACCTGCATTTCTACGAGTCAGGAAATAAAACTCCATTTCAAATTAAAAGGTTAATAGTTCTGCCAGAACAGTTTTATTAATTATAAGGTACAAAAACTAGAATGACCATTGGGCCATTATACCAGGTAGCCCCAGGAGATGAGCTCAAAAGCACTCTGGCATTAATGAACTAACCATTTTCTTGGGTCTGTTCTCTGGGCCAAACTCTCGTCTATCTTCCTTCCCGAGTATCCCCTTCGATGAGATAACTATTATTTCTGATTCCATTATCGCCAACACACTTGGTGCTGCCTCTGTTTTGGTCGTGTTGGAGAAGTTAGCACAGTGCTCACCCACGAGGTATCGTGTGTAGTCTCTTTTGCATTTGAAATAGTAAGACTAATTGTGAAGTGATACACTGAACGGCCCGATGAGTCCAGGAAGAAAATATAAGCTCCTTCCTTACAGCCTTGCAGGCTAATATTATGCTATAATTAATTATTAGAAACTAAGTAATTTGGTACTAGAAATAGATGTTAGGTGCCATCTATCTAAATTAACAATTATAATAATTGCTTTTTTTGAAACTATGTCGTCTTTGTTAGTCTTTACCACACAACTAGGTGCATTATCTACTATAAAAAAAATTAGCTCAGCTACAGAGCCAAATAACGATAGTGATATTAGCATTCAAGAAATTAAAATCTACTCTTTCTTTTGTAGATTTAGATACGTCTCTTCTAGAGAATGTTGGAGAATTGGCTCCAAAAAATGACGAATTGGTTAAAAAATTATAAAACAGTTTCCTCGAGAGAACAGGGGCGGACGATTCGGCTACTAAACTATTGCAGAATTTAACCGAAGTTCAACACGAATGGTTAAGTGCAGAACCTCCACCTCATTTGGCAAACATACAGGGGGATCCTTCTGCAGACGAACAAGAGCTAGCCACCTAGGTGGACATTTTTTATAATTTTTAAGTGTATAGGAATAAGATTAAAGAAAATCCAGTAGTGCTGTAAGTCGTGGTAATTTTGACACACTTTTAAAAATATATATATATATATACACTGTATAATAGTTTGCACCACTGTGCTAAATGTCTATAAGATAAAGGTATGCTTGTAAATGACTTTTATAGTAAATTTGTAATACGATCAATATATGTTCAAGTTACATTCTGTAGCCGACAGACAGGCATATGCTCGAAACGTATCGGCATCTAAGATATTGCAGAATAAAGAGATGTAAAAAAGCCTAGTGTCTACCCGTGCACCTAGTTGTGTAAAGACTAACAAATAAAAGGCGGCACTGTTTCGGAATAAGCAACGACAATTACCAGTAAACACGGAAATAACAGTTTTCATCCAAAAAAAGAGGAATTATAGCAAATGCAGTACTTAATAGAGATGTAGAGGCCATAAATCACAAAACTGAAGTGGAAATTACAGATGAAATTACAAGAATTCTTCACAACGATCTAGATTTTAATGGTCCAAACCGATGGGATGCATTGGACGTAATACCACAACTAGATAATAGTATAAAATTACCAGAAAGAGAATTAAACAATACGAGAATAGAAATTAGTACTGTTTAGAAAAATACATATGATTTTTCCCTAATCTTTTTCCTTCCTTTTATAAAATGTTAGAATAAAATTAAAAATTACAAACCTTTTTAAAAGAAAATGATACAGAATGTATCATTTTCTTTTATCAAGGCAGACGAATCAAAACAAATCGTTACGGTTTATAAATGACGGGTTCGAACCAAAAAATCCGAAATAGTCAATAGTAATAAATTTGAGGAATTACCTGTACATCCAAAAGAAGTTATTTATACGGAACTTAAAAATATGACCGATAAGCCATTCGAGACGAATACGATAAAAAAAGAAGAAAAATGGTTCATTAGAAGATGTAAACGGCAGAACCCCAAAACCGAACGTACTTTGTCTCCTCGTTTACGCATTTTTACTTGTAAGACCTATTGTTGATTTTAAATATTCTGTTTTATACAATTTAGAAAAATTCTCGAAACAAAAATTGCAAAAATACAGAAATTCTATACACAGTAATACCCAAAGTTATGTAACACGCGACTTACGTAAATGCGCAGTTGTGTAAAATGCAAATCTCAAAAACTGGAAAAAAGTCCGAGTAGAATAACTTGTAACTCCACAAAGAATTATTCTATTTCAAATATTCATTCATTCCCTCCCTTTCTTTCTTTTGCAGTGTACCGATTTATTACTTTATCGTTCTGCTAATCCTTTACTTTTCAATCTAATTGTAAGCACGTACGCAAATGTACCGGGCACTCTTTCTCATAAACAATTCTTTTATACAAAAAACTAATAAATAATATATTTACAGTATAGTACACGTATAATAATAATTAGTATTGAGTTATTACTTACGTAGTTACACTTATATAATTTAAAAATTTGACTTACGTAATGGTCTAAGGTCCGCATTACTTACGTAACTCGGGGTATTACCATATATAATTAAAAATGCAGACGAACTCATAAAAGAAATGAAAGATATGATGCGGAATAAGCACGGGGTCGATCGAAGGACCAAAGTCGATAGAGCTCGTCATAATAAACATAGATCAAAAAATCAATGATATTGAGGGTATAAAAGTTTATAAAAGATATATTGACGACATAATTATATTATATGAATAATAAAAATAGAAGAAATAGAAAACAAAATAAATAAAATAAACTATCTTGATATAGCAATAAAAAGGAAAAAACACAAGTTGTTTTTTTCTATGGTTTAAATCAGTGTTTCTCAACGGGGGCGATATCGCCCCCATGTGGGCGTTTTTCCTTGTTGAGGGGGCGATTAGTAACAATTTACATTTTCAGGGCGATATAGTAAAACATTATATTAAGAATAATTAGATATTTTATTCGTTATATCGTACAATAATTAAACAAATAACATTATACTAGTCACTAGTTTATTCAATGCAGTACGACTTTGGCGTTAGAATTGGTCCTTGGCATCGGAATTTTAAAGTGAAGGGGGCGATAATAGGTAATGGTTTTATTGAAGGGGGTGATACTACGTTGAAGGGGGCGACGATTCATTAGAGGTTGAGAAACACTGGTTTAAATTCTAAGTGTAATTTAAAAAGTTATAAATTATAATTCAAATACTCCATTGTATATAAAAGAAAACATACTTAGCATAGAATATAAAAAAAGACAAACAGAACAAGTACAAACCAGAACAAAAATAAAAGAATTAAAAGAGAAATTCAGACTAAATGGCTACCCTAACAATAGTACAAAAATGGAAGAGAGAAACTAATAGTAGAAAACAACAAAATAAAGAGGTCAATTTAAAATACATGGCTTTCCTTTATATCAAAGGATTTTTTGAAGAAATAAATAGAAACTTTAAATATAAAACTGGCCCCAACTTACAAAAAAACTGCAAAAGAGAATACAAGAAAGCAAATTCAGAAGATATACAGAACAACAAATGCAGTTTACTCTACCGTGTACTTGTGAAAACTCAAAAGGAAAGTGGGCGTAAGGTTAAAAGAACAGTTATCAATTTGAAAAATAGAAGGACAAACTCAATTTTTTTACAACCATCGTACAATAAATAACTCTAGTATTGACAAAGAAAAAGTAAACATTTTTTGTAATTTTTAAGTTTGTAAGAACGAGATTAACTTAAAGAAAAACCGGTAAAAAACTGGTAGTACAGGCAAATGTCGAGTGCTGTTTAGTGAACTAACTCGTGACAATTTTAACGGTGTATATATGTATGTTTTTAAAAGTGTGTATAATAGTTTGCACCACTACACTAAATGTCTATAAGATAAAGGTATGTTTGTAAATTACTATTATAGTAAATTTGTAATATGACTGATATAAGTTCAAATTCCATTCTGTAGGAGCGTATGCCCAAAAGGCGTATCGGTGTCTAAGATATTACAGAATAAAGAGTGATGTAAAAAAAGCCTAGTGTTGACCTGTACACCTAAGTTGTGTGGTAAAGACTAACAATTATAATTATATATATAACAAATCCAACTGCGAGAGGAGCACCAGGTGAAGTTGTTCTTCACATAAACTTGGTAGGTAAGAAAAACCACTATTCAAATACATCTAGTAGTCAAGTTTAGTAGAATATTTTTTAGAATACAAAGCAATTTCCACAGCAAAAGTAGTTTCAGAGACCACTGGCATTATAAGCAGTGACATTTGCAGAGATGATTTCTATAAATGACCATGGGATAGACTCGCAACCGATGTGGCATAAAATTTCTCACAGGCGTAATGGTTAATAAGGCGATAACCACTGTGCTTAAATTCCGTGTACACAAAGCTGTATCAAAATGCCATTGCTACCATGCTTTAGATGTCATTAACAATGGTCTGCCAACCACTTGCCACAGAAAAATAAATACTTAATTCAAGGAAATAGTGTTTAGAAACAAGACAGAGCAGTGGAGAAATGCTCATTTTCATTTAAATGGAACCGTAAACACCGGTAACTTCTACATCCAGGCCAAAAAAGTCTGAATAAAACCAAGTACTTTACAATTGCCAAAAGTTACCATACAGTGCGAATTACAGCAACCTATATCACTGATCCGTTCTCAAAGAAAATTTCAATCTATTGTACTACCAGGGCTGTCGAGAGCTTGTGCTGGATCTAGGGCCCAGCAAGCCTTTCTTTGCCATTTTTCAAACAAACAAAATACATAGAATAAGACTGTAGTACCTTGACTTAAACCTCGATCGTGCACCATCTGATCATTACTCTTGCAGATCAGTTCAAGTGCATGGATTTCCAGACTAGCTTTCCAGCTTCAGCAAATCTGAGATTCTATTTATGAAAAACACCAGAACATACTACTTTCTCACAGCGCTAAATTCTCCCTGGTGACAAAATTTGAAATTTTTTTCAAAACAAAAGGGAGCAGTTTTTGTGTGGTGCATAAACCAAACTCAAGTTAATAGGCAAAGTGTCTTATAGGGCAGTCATAAATATCTCAGTAAAAACTTTTCTAATAAATAATAAAATATGAATGTGCATATTGTCAACCAATGTTTCAAAATATTAAAAACTAAATAATTTAAAACAACAGTCTTTAATATTCAAGTTTCCTTACAAACCGTACGGGAATGTGAAAAGTGTAGTCTGCAACAAGTAACGTTCATGCATATTACAATCACTCTCGACACAAAGTCTAACGTGACGTGCGTCTCCTCTCCAGAAGCTGTAAAAAAAGAACAGCATCATCAGTAACATTAGCATCTTTGTCTTTTAGTTAGAAACGATAACAATTACTTCTTTATCCGATGAAGTTCATGACCACTAGATGAAGTATGATGTGTGCAAATATGAAGTCTGCAAATGCCCTCTCTGTATTGATTCCAGAGAACTGGCTCTTGTTCTGGATGTTTACCTGAAGTCGCAGACACACTGAAAAAAAGCAATTCGGCATCGTTAAGATATACTCTAAAGACCAGCTGCAACGGTCGCGACTTAGCTATGGAAATTAAAAATGGCTCGTGTTTAATTTTCAAGCTAATTTCTCGGACAGTTTCGGAGTAATATTTAAACTTTGGACCTAAAGAAACCTTACGGCAAGAACACTTGCAGGTATACATATTTATTTCGTATCGTCCGATATGAAATAACTGTGTTGGTGCACGAATAAGAGGCACAATCAAAAAGTATCAGAAAAGAGCAACATAATTATGGAGCCTGAAAACTAGGTAGAAAGTGACCTTTGTAGCATATTCTGCATGAGCTACAAGTAACATCTCCCCCATTTGTTTTGGTTTATACCATTCCTGCTTATATATGAACATCGCACATTGCATTAGTTGGCAAATTTTTCAACATCCTGTGCATTTCTATGAGGAGGATTGTATGAGTTAGACACAACTATGCGACCAGTTTAAACGTTTTAAAGATGGCCACGAAAGTGTCGAGAGTAATGAACAGTTGGGAGGGCCCACAACGAGCAAAACTGAAAAAGTGTCAAACGTGTGTCATACCAGGACACACACTGACATTACACAAAAAATATTGCTGTTAATTTTTTCAGCAGTTAAGGGATACAATCAGTCACAAATGGCAGGCATTGCACAGAAGTGGCATCTAGCATCTCCATCACGACAATTTGCATGCCCATGAAACCAATACATTTGACAAGAAATTGCCAAATGCCACATTCCACAGGTCCAGCAGATACCCATTCTTTAGACCTAGCAACCATGACTTTTATTTGCCACAAAATAAAAATCTAGTAAAAAAAAAAAAAACATTTTGAGATGTTTGAGAGATACAATAGAATAAGACAAGGTGGACTGAATTCAGAAATCTGCCCTGCCTAGAGCCTAGAGCATATGAATTTGAGGGCTAGCAAAATTTACAGGTATACACAGTAGTATATGAATGGTGACCAGATGGCCAAGCAATTAAGATATCAGCCTAAATCATTAAATTATTCTATCTTGAAGCAATTGCCATAAAATATATAGCGTAGTTTGGAAGACATGTGGCAATAGATCAGATACAGACAGTACAATATATATCAAAAGTGCCAATAGAATATGCTAAATAAACATGTCTTGCATAGTACTTCTAAAGCAGTTTACTGCAACAGGCACACTTTGCAATAAACTGCTTTAAAAGTACTATCTGGCAACAGCATTGTGAAATGAGAAGCAAACACATGCAAGCGAGTGGAAGTGTCACATTTGCATCTATAAATTTTCACGCTTCATGTTTATAAACATCCGTAACTAAAAGACTTTTTTTCATATTCATAAATGTGAATACAAATATAATTCATAACTTATAGAAAGGCAATTTTAGGGTGCCTTTACTTAAAATTACTTTATGTTGTTACAAGTTTCATCTTCAAAGGAAACAAATACTGTTGTTTCACCGCATATAAATGCCATTTCTATACAAACCAAAAACATTTAGTCAGAGATAATGCAGTATTGTAACTGATCCTATAGTTATAATATAGAAAGTATTCTATGACGTCCTTTATTTTCCTGTCTAACAATAATAGAAAGTCTTAAATTTTGCTTGTAACGATTCCAAACTTCTCTAAATTAACTTCTGTAGTGGTGCACTTAAAACAGGGACCATTCTTGTTAAGAACTTAGGGACTTTGAGTAACGCATCTCAAGTTATGCGGCTTTATCCTCAAATCAATTGTGCATGGAGAATTTTGTGACCACTCTATCTATAGAGGCGGTTCTCGACATTATCAATTCACAGCCCTCTTAAACTAAATCATAGACGAACTACGGTCAACCGATACCTCTTCTCATCCCGTAAATATCATCTTAGATAATGACAAATCCAAGTCCCAAAATATTTTGTCTATCCAGTAACCTAATGTAAATGATCATGGTGCACGAAAATATTCTTTTGTACAGATAAATTTGTAGTATTGCATATTGGAAAAACAACTACATCAGTGTGCAGACCATTCAACACATGCTAGTGGAAACAAATGCAGTTCTGAACAATCGTTGGGATCTTATTAGTGCTGTAAGCATGCCAATAAGAATGAAAAAGTCAAAGTTTTTGCGACATAACCAGCCATGCTGTTTGTTGAACACAACAGTGTTAACAGATTGCACAGCATGAGTTCTGGGACACAGTCAAGCTGCACAGACTCATGTTTTGAGAAATAGTTCTGAATGTTTTCAAATTTAAATTTTACCCCATTTTTGAGGGTCTTCAAAATTCCAGAGAGGCCAATTTCCGGGACTCTATCTCACAAAAGGTCGCTGATAGACCATCGGTTTCTTTGACTCTTTTACTCCTGTCAGCACAATTTATGGCTCTGATAAAGTCCCGGCCACCTCATTCAGAGCTGCATTTGTATCTTGTTTAGTTCGGGAAATGCAACACTTGGGCGATCTGCCTTCCGGGAGGTCTTTTTAAGGGGAACTGGCCCCTATTTAGGTGTTACAGATGTGGAAAAAGCCCAGAAAACTCCACATGGCCAGCCCATCCAAGTGAGATGCGAACCCGAACTCCCAGCATTCAGGGAACGAAGACCACTTGGCCACTGGTGGGCTGCATTTGAATCTGCTTGTGAACATTGTGAACTACTGTTCCAGAATGAGTTTTATTATTTCTATTCTGCACTATGCTGTTTGTTATAGAGCTGTTCATATACTATTTAAGACGAATGCAAACAGTTCAGCTAAGTAACACCAGGGGGTACAAGTGCCATATTATTAAACTTCAACTCGTCCTGCATAAAAAGCGCACAAAATAAAGGAAAAAAATGTCTTTTAATGGTTGAGTAATAAATTACAGTAATTATAACGNCTTACCTAACCTATTCTAATAAATTACCACAATTATTACCGATTAAATTATTAGAATAGGTTAAGTTAGGTTAGAACGTGCGTCCCCACTGTTTCCTTTTCTTTTCTGGAATCAGAGATGAGCCGCCATGACAGTCTACGTATATGGACGTTAACCTGCGTGTTGGTTTTCCCCGTTTATCGCGGCGCAGCAGCCGCCGCTGTTCGCTCGCGTTGTCACATGACATGTCGTCTCCAAACTGCTCTGGTGTCGAGGCTGGCAGTCGGAAAACAGGAAATTCCGCCATGACAGTCCACGTATCTGGACATTAACCTTGTGAACATAGTGCACTACTGTTCCAGAATGAGTTTTATTATTTCTATCCTGTACTATGCTGTTTGTTATAGAGATGTTCATATACTATTTCAGACGAATGCAAACAGTTCAGCTAAGTAACACCAGGGGGTACAAGTGCCATATTATTAAACTTCAACTCGTCCTGCATAAAAAGCGCACAAAATAAAGGAAAAAAATGTCTTTTAATGGTTGAGTAATAAATTACAGTAATTATAACGATTATCTGCATGTAATTCCGTATAAAGAATAAGATACATACATTAATTTAATATAATTATCGACTCTTACCTGCCAAGACGAAGGAAGCAACACACGAAATGAAACCGGCTAAGAAGGAATTAAACGGGAAAGTTCCCACTAAACAACAATATACGAACTGTATGATGCCGGTTAGCATTATATAAATCAAATACGCATCGATTATTTTTAATTTTTGCGGCGTTGTCGACTTGTAGTCGTTTAAAAACTTCGATACCACGTCCAACACTGACACCGCCATCTTGGAATAAACAAATACGTGTCACGTCGTCGTTATAGTGATAATAGCGCCACCTGCCCGATATTAAAAATATAAATAATAATTTTTAAATATAAATAAAATTATTTTAAAATATAGAT
>NW_019384968.1:210150-297745 GCF_000671375.1 Centruroides sculpturatus | reverse complement strand
TTATTTTAAAATATAGATAAAATAATATATATGAAGAAATTTTTTTAACAATTAATTTATCGATAATAATAACTTTCTAAAATTCGACGAAAAATTCCCGCTCAAATATTCGAAATTTCGGTAATTGAAACGTAATAGTGATCAATTTTCGTATTTCTAATGGACCAAATCCTTTGTTAATTGATCGGCATAAAAATGGATCGGGAAAGAGGTCACGGTTCAAATTATCTATAACGAATTATTAAGATTCGAATCGTATTCGAACCCGGATCCATTGATGGTCCGATCGCCGAACGGTTGAAAGCTGACGGCGTTTTTAAAGAAAAAATGGAAGAAGGTTAGTTTTTCTATCGGAAATATGTTATTTTTTAAAATTATTTCGAATATTATTCAAGAGACAGCAACGTTTGGATCAAATTGAGCAGAGTTATGGTAGCGGTAACAGCTACGTAATGGGAGTATCGCCTGGTAAAGCTAGATGAACAAGCCAATGACATAGCCCGTTTCAAATGAAACTGGCTAAGTCGATGGCCTGCTTATCCAGTGGTATTAAAGTGGTATGAGTGATTAGCGCTACAATAGTTTCTGTTCGTTTTCGCAAACTTAAAAACTTTAAAATAAATTAAATTTATTCTTTCAAATACTGTATCTGTTGTTACTTGCTGATAGCTGTGTGTGGGCGGATTAATACTATAATGCACGCCTTCATATTCGTAAATAATATATGACTTCACGTGTTGCGTGGGCGCAGCCATTTTTGATCTGTTATTACTACTCGAGATAGCGTAAACCAAGTCCACTACTAAACGTGACGTCATAGACTCAACACGTTACTAAATAGCAATTTTCTAGAGGGCGTTCGGCAGAAAAAAAATTAAATTTGAAAATAAATTTACCAGGATTATTTTAACAATTGAATTTAAAAGAAACTCGCCGTTTTGTACTAAAATAATAATAATAAAAAAATTGTATGAAGCGCCATCTCGTATTGGATAAAGACGTAAAAATTTAATTTTGATGATAATTTTTCAAATTTTTATATAATTTTTATTCTAGTCTCGCGAATATAATTAAAATAATTCGATTCAAAATAAATTTTATTTTCAAAATTAATAATATACATATGCCTCGGCCTTCTATGTATTTGGTTTTAAAAAAATGACAAAGCCAATTAATTAACCGAATTTTATTATTTTAATTTTTATTATTAAATAGAAAATATTTGAATATTAAATATATGCAAATCACATTCAGTTATTCTTAAGATTGTGAAGATTATTCGAATTTTAATCAACTTTTACGCAAATACAGTATGACACACTTTTTCGATCTTCTTCACAATGAAGAAGGTCTTTCCTCATTTCTTGCAATTTTACAAATTTTAAGAGTACATGTAATAAAATATTACGCTGTAGATTGCAAAATTTATATTTATCATTCAAACCATTGCTTCATTATATCATCAGACCCACCAGTGACCAAGCGGTCTTCGTACCCTAAACACAGGGCTGTGGGTTCACGCCTCGCTCGGGCGGCTGACCATATAGAATTTTTCGAGTTTTTTCCACGTTTGTAACGCCTAAATAGGACCAGTTTCCCTTAAAATACCTCCCGGAAGGCATCACTTTAGGCAGATCGCCCAATTGTTGCGTTGCCATAACTTTAACAAACAAACATTACACCATCAGATGGGTTCTTGTGAAGCCCACCATCAGATGTGGATAAAACCACCAAACACTGATCGCGTGTTTGCGTCTCACAAACGGGCTGATGACGTGAAGTTTTCCTGATTTTCTTGACAGGTGTAACACATAAATAGGAGCCATTTTCCTATAAAAGTTCTTCCGGGAGGCAGCTCGCCCACGTGTCGCGTTGCCGCAACCAAATAAACCATGGGTTCTTACGTGGTCTTCTTTCCAAATTTTACTATTATTGGCCCGAACAATATTATAATTTTTAGGATATAAACTGTATATATGACAAATATAATCGATAATATAATTGTTAAATAGTTTAACGAATTAACAGTCATAACATATTTCTCGAACATTGTTGCTGCAGCAGTAAACAACAATTAAATAATGTACAGTTTTAAAGCTACATTTGTAAGAATACATACATTTAAATTAAAATTTAAAAAAAAAGAACATTTTAAGCACGTTAAAATGTCACATTTTTATCACTTTGTTGACACTAATAAATTATTCTATTTTATCTGCCGCCATTTTTGTTCTGTGACGAGTAAGAAAATGCGATATATTTTGCCGAAGATGTGTTTACCTTTTTTCCTTTATTTTTTTCTGATGATATATAAATAGATTTCCTTAAGCTATTTTCTATTTTGGGAAGATTCTACTTACTATTTTTACTTTATTAAATATTTTCCTTGCAATCTATAATGTATAAGCTTAAAATGTTCATTAGATGACCGCTCCGATCTGTGTCAATATACTATGAAGTAAATAGCCATCATCTCTTTTGCTTCTTTACTTTAAAAGTATTAAATTATATTAATAAAATCTACATAAAACTTCGTGGTATGGTCCTAATTCCTTTAATTAATCTTAAAGAACTTCAATATGGATTCTGAAAACAAAATGGAGGATCGATTGACTTCTTATTAATCTGTATTGATTAACGTTAAATTTTAAATTTTAAAAAGTAATTATTTATAACCGTAAAAACTGAAATATTCTTCTTATACTCGACTTCGCTTCGGATATTTTAAATGTCTCGAACAGATTTACTAATTTGAATATTAATCAACGGTGACATTTTAACGAAAAATGACATTAATAGGTTTTAAATAACATTAAAAATATTTCATTTTTAATTGCAATTACAGGGTTGCATATAGTAAACACTTGATTTCTTGAATGGCCGGAGCGATTCAAAAAATCAATATGCCATCCCGCTATTCTGATGGCCCTGGGAATGAATTCGGGTGGAAAAACTCCTGGAATTCTTCGTGCCCATCCCTCACTACCAGGCATCTTCCCATTGTGACGGTCTGACATATGGGATGTAGTGAAGGCCTTTTTTCAGACCATCTGGCCGAACTCTTAATGGGTCTAAGAAAAGGTCTTTTTAATGGACACAGAGGTAAAAGTGCAGAAGAAGAAAACATGTTGATTATAGTAGAATGCATAAACAAGGCAGATACAATAAAAACTAATCGATAAACGTGTTGACGTCATATAAAATATTAATAAAGTTACCAAAGGAATTTTTAGACGCGATGAAAATACTTTTTATGTCTATCGTTATCTTTAAATCACATTTTTTTGCCGGGATAATTTTATTAAAACTCGTTAAATAAAGTAAAAAATAGTTTCGGGTAATGAAAAAATGTTCTTCACACTTTCGAACTTTCTTATAGTTTTAAAGAATATTTTTATTTATAAAATTAAAAAGAAACGAACGTGCCAATAGGCACACTCGCTTATTTAATGGCTTACAATAAAACTTTATTCATTTTAGATATTTTGCCAAGAAATTCATGTGGATATTGCAACATGGATCGATAAATCCATATAAAAATCTGTCCACTTGACCTAAAGAACATTGACCCTAATTTTCTGACCATATGTTGGAAATTATTGAGCGATGTTACTCCGAAATGGAATTATTCGAGTAATAAAAATTTGATTAATTCAGCATCGATCGTTTCTTAATTTTGCAGAAAAAAGTCTTCTTTTTGCTTCATTTAACTCTTAGATATTAAGGAGATGGACAAGTATCCTTCTATCTGCCCTTTATTTTCTTACATTCTGTGAAGAAGAAACTTAGTTAATCTCTAGGGTCATGGAGAAATACTTGTGCAAAACGTCATAAAATGAAACATCGNAATAGCCATAATCTCTTTTGCTTCTTTACTTTAAAAGTATTAAATTATATTAATAAAATCTACATAAAACTTCGTGGTATGGTCCTAATTCCTTTAATTAATCTTAAAGAACTTCAATATGGATTCTGAAAACAAAATGGAGGATCGATTGACTTCTTATTAATCTGTATTGATTAACGTTAAATTTTAAATTTTAAAAAGTAATTATTTATAACCGTAAAAACTGAAATATTCTTCTTATACTCGACTTCGCTTCGGATATTTTAAATGTCGCGAACAGATTTACTAATTTGAATATTAATTAACGGTGACATTTTTACGAAAAATGACATTAATAGGTTTTAAATAACATTAAAAATATTTCATTTTTAATTGCAATTACAGGGTTGCATATAGTAAACACTTGATTTCTTGAATGGCCGGAGCGATTCAAAAAATCAATATGCCATCCCGCTATTCTGATGGCCCTGGGAATGAATTCGGGTGGAAAAACTCCTGGAATTCTTCGTGCCCTTGGATATGTTGGGACTCATCCCTCACTACCAGGCATCTTCCCATTGTGACGGTCTGACATATGGGATGTAGTGAAGGCCTTTTTTCAGACCATCTGGCCGAACTCTTAATGGGTCTAAGAAAAGGTCTTTTTAATGGACACAGAGGTAAAAGTGCAGAAGAAGAAAACATGTTGATTATAGTAGAATGCATAAACAAGGCAGATACAATAAAAACTAATCGATAAACGTGTTGACGTCATATAAAATATTAATAAAGTTACCAAAGGAATTTTTAGACGCGATGAAAATACTTTTTATGTCTATCGTTATCTTTAAATCACATTTTTTTGCCGGGATAATTTTATTAAAACTCGTTAAATAAAGTAAAAAATAGTTTCGGGTAATGAAAAAATGTTCTTCACACTTTCGAACTTTCTTATAGTTTTAAAGAATATTTTTATTTATAAAATTAAAAAGAAACGAACGTGCCAATAGGCACACTCGCTTATTTAATGGCTTACAATAAAACTTTATTCATTTTAGATATTTTGCCAAGAAATTCATGTGGATATTGCAACATGGATCGATAAATCCATATAAAAATCTGTCCACTTGACCTAAAGAACATTGACCCTAATTTTCTGACCATATGTTGGAAATTATTGAGCGATGTTACTCCGAAATGGAATTATTCGAGTAATAAAAATTTGATTAATTCAGCATCGATCGTTTCTTAATTTTGCAGAAAAAAGTCTTCTTTTTGCTTCATTTAACTCTTAGATATTAAGGAGATGGACAAGTATCCTTCTATCTGCCCTTTATTTTCTTACATTCTGTGAAGAAGAAACTTAGTTAATCTCTAGGGTCATGGAGAAATACTTGTGCAAAACGTCATAAAATGAAACATCGCTATAGTTTCGTATATAAATATGTATAAAATAAAACTGTATATATCTTTCTGTTTTTCTACTCGAGTGAATTCGTAAAATAACTTTCTTTCGGTAGGTTTTTTTTTCTAAAAATGTAACTTGTATCTTCCTTAGAGAATCGCCAGGCAAACGTGGATTGAAGCGATAAGTGAATTTGTTGGCTCCACTTTAGTGGTTCATTCTAAGGGATTGTTTGTATTGCAATATTATAACGTATCATTTATTGTATGTTTTTCCTTCTTGGATTCGAAATTTTTCGAATAACTAATGTAAGTAACCTTTCTAAACCAATATATCAATACTCTTTTATAAAGCTGTTTTATTGATCTAATTTTCAATTTTTAAGCCATTTAACGCGTTAATATTAGCAGGAAGATTGATGTTTCTTTGGCTTATGTAAATTTATATACTAATTTTCTTATTTTGTAACGAGAGAACACTTTATGATGATGGATACGGTATGTGACCAAATGTATGTTATGGCTACTACTGAATCAAACGGTTGCCTTTCCACACGTTTTAATCTAATATATTCAATCTTTCTAAGCTGTATTCTACAAATTATAATAAATATATCTTCTTTGTATAAGAAAGAATAAATGCAGAAGATTACAAGCTTGCATAAGCTACATATCCAACAAAGTTACCATTGCTCATAGAAGAATTCGTGTTTCTTCTCTTAAACACGAAATTTTCCTTGCAAAATACGAGTAAAATTTAATTTTATGAGCAATATTTTATAGTTTTTAAAGATTTAAAATATTTTAAATGAAAATTAATGCCGAATACGTGAGACGTGACGTTGCTAAACCGTGCTTTAGGAAGCTTAAAAATATAAATTTCTTCATTATTCTAGCAATTTATATTAATGTAATAAGCTAAAAATTGCGTAATAAAGTCTTTCAAAACAAAAATAAATAATAAGTTTTAAGAAAAATGATCCATTTATAAATTCAAATTTAAATTCCGTTACAATATGATTTTTATAATTACAAATTTTGTTTATTTTAATTAAATATTTAAGTAATATATTAATTTTAAAGCTTATAACCAAAATTACTTTAAAATATGCTAAAAAATATAAGAAAATTCGTTTTAAAAGTGAAATTTAGTACAATAACGAACCCGGATCCGTATGTAAAATAATAAACAATTTATCTATAAATATTAATATTCTAAAATTTGTACTAATACTAATAATAGCTTTCTAATTAATAATTAAATAATAATAATTTTAATTTTATAATTAGTATTAATTCAATAAAATTAAAACTTATTTAAAAAACAAGATGTCGCTGTTGCTAATTTTAATTTTATCGGGCGGTTTTGCGTTATGTATTTATAGGAATTATTAATTTTTGTTTTAAGTATCGTTTAATTACTTTTCATGCTAAGATTGCTATTAAAAAAATAATTAAAATTATATAATTAATCATAAGTGGCAAACACATACAAGATAGCGTTACATTAGGCGAATGACGCGACAGTTATAGATTTTCATTTATTTGACGAAATAAATTATTAATATAATCGAAATAATTTTTAATAATTGTATATTTATATTCTCCGTAATAAATAATCATTAATTTATTATTAAGAAACTTAAAATATGTTACTATTGTTTAACATAGATTAAATTTTCAAACGCCATTACGTGTTATTTCAAATATTTATGGATTTTTTTTGAAAAATATCAGTTTATAAATACATAAAAATGTAAAGTTATAAATTAAATTATTTTATTAATTCAAATTATTTCACTAAATATATTTCCATTTGTGACGTAATTTTCGTAAAGCAGACGATTAATACGAATCAAACTAATAAATTATTTAAATGATTTTTAAAATGCCATTATCAGTTAAATCCGAAAAATATTTTTAAAGAATATTTTATTAGCCGAAAATTAATATTAATTGCAAAAATTAAATATTTAACGTATTCAAAATGCATCAATCAGAATAGATCTTCTGGTTACGTCATAAAACAGACGATAAATTATTATAATAATATATACAACAAAGTTAATAAATTATACTTCGATTAAATTTAAAATTACTTTTTGAAAATTTTAAAAATAATTTATAATAATTTCGAATAGTTAGTTTTCGAAATTATTAAAAAAAAAGTTTAATTATTTTTTTGAAATTTCGAAATCGACCAATCGGATGCGTTCGTTTTTAAACGATTTTGATACGTCATAGTTTTAATAAACCAGACGATAGACGATTAAAAGAAAATGGCGGCAATCGAGTGTACTTCTTATTTGGATAAAGCCCAAAAAAACCACTCCAATTTCTCACTTCTCCAAGCTTTATTGGAATGTGAATAAACAACATTTAATCCGGATTTTTTTGGTATACTTTTGCTATGAATATAAATAGAAGATAAGGTATTTATTACAACTTTTGGTTGTCATCATACATTTTGGAATGACGTGAATCTTCTTTTTTACCTCTCTTAAATGCAATTTTTTCGCGCAGAATTGTAAATTATACTCTTGTTGATATTTTAGTAATCTCCTGCTATCTTTCTTGTGTTGATTGAAGAGAAAATAGGTTAAATTTAGTTATTTTTAGATAATTTACTTCGTATATTATTTAGTGTATGTAGGTCCACAGTCACATATATACATGCAGTATATGTGTGTGACTGTGGACAATACAATACAAGTCGACCCCCCTATAACACTGTTGATTATTCCGTTTTATATGAATTCCATGTTGTACGAGTCACTTAGATTTTACAAATACGTGAGCTGTTCACAGCACGGCACACGTATTTGTAAAATCTAAGTGACTCGTACAACATGGAATTCATATAAAACGGAAAAATCAACAGTGTTATAGGGGGGTCGACTGGTATAACCACAGTTATACAATACAATTCAAAACCACATACATACCGTATATTGTACGTGTGCAATCCTGTACATGAATAGGCCATATATATAGGGGTGTATACACGTACAGGAGTGCATTAATGCAGGGGCATAACAAGTAGGATTGCAAGACATCTTCTGTTTCAATCTTTTATATCCTTCCTTATAAAAAGTTATTTATCATTAACTTTCTTCAGTGAAAGGTGGAGAGTGGTAGTATTACAGTAATCATTTTTGTGTGTCTTTTAATTAATTATAGAAATCTGGCAATTCTAATACCAGGTTATTGTACATCATTAGTATTTTTGTTCTGTATCTATTCTTGTACAGAAATTGAGCTGGTGGCCTCAAAAAATGGCCCTAAATATGTGTGTGGTGTTCTGTAGAAAGAGCCCCACATGTCCATACTCTTCAACTTGCTAACACAGTCTGTTGGAATCCTTTTACATTACTACAAAGTCACCAAGTTTAAGAGGAGAGTGTTCTCACTATAATAAATCGAGACCAATATGGAATCATATAAATACATTAATTTAGTTATTTCACAATAATATATTGGACTTCTTTAAATTTTAAAGCACTGATAATGGGGGAGGGAAATAGCATAGGACGAATAGAAATACAGTCGACCCGTCTATAACACTGTTGATTATTCCGTTTTATATGAATTCCATGTTGTACGAGTCACTTAGATTTTACAAATACGTGTGCTGGGCCGTGAACGGCTCACATATTTGTAAAATCAAGTGACTCGTACAACATGGAATTCATATAAAACGGAATTATCAACAGTGTTATAGGAGAATCGACTGTAGACATTTTGATTGTGTTTCTGGTAATCTCATAAATCCAAAATCATTACAATGCAAAAAGAAATCAATATTAATAAAAAAATCCAGCAACGAGTTGGGTAGCTTTCCCTGATGTTATGAGATTTTATTTAGAAAATAACTTATATTTTTAATTACAATATAATAAATAAAACAGTGTGTGTCGCCATCTGTTAAACGATTTGGTTTCTACATTTTTAATTATCATCGAATGGAAAAATGCTTAATTTTCAGAGTAGTGAGAAAATTGTAAATGCTATTAACGTATAACAGCTTCATTAAATCCGACCCTACTCGAGATATAACACGACCCCCTCTATCTCCCCACCCCCTCGACTTTTCGTCATCAAAATTTAATAGCATCAATACCCCTTATACACAAGCTGCCTTGCCAAATTTCGTTTTATAGTCTTTACCCCATCCTGAGATATTAAATGAAATAGACCCCAATACAACACACATCCCTTGCTATGTATATATAACATCCGGGAAAGTAAAAGCATTCAAAATATGAACGATTTCGAATAAAATAAGGCAATAGGACACTTACCAACAAAGTTTGTCGAACATCAAAAGCACGTATAACCTGCAGACAAACCTAGAACAGTGCTTGAGAAATAGATTTCTGGGAAATAAAAATTAGTTCAAATTTCCGCCGCTAAGCAGAAATACAGCGCTTCGAGAACCAGTACGGTGATGTAACGCTATGCAAATTACTGTAGAAAATAGCGTGCCTGGGCTATAACAGTATCTGCCTCAGCCCGAGGACAGCATAATCATCAATATATATGCTTCGTGTGACAATTGATCACGCCATATTACGCTTCCAACGTGTATAATAACGTTTTGTTCTGGAAACGCCATATTTTCGCCTAACGGCGAAAATTTGAACTAACTCTTGTTTTCCAGAATTCTATTCCCCAGATTTGAATAGTACATATACGAAGTTTCATGTATAATTTATATATTATTTATTTATATTATTTTCCTGACTTACCTATAACAGAGGAAAGTAAGGCAATGGGTAAAATGGACCTCAAAATTTTTACACTTTTGGACTGTAGGGACTGTCGAGAAATGCAAAAATATTTGGGGAGTTTCTATACGTATGGATTAACGTTAGGGCGTGTGTGGGGGGTCGAAGATTTCTGAAAGTTTGAAAAGAGAATTGCATTTTTAGGGGCATTGATGCTGTTAAAGGTACATATGGGGAGATAGAGGGAAGTGACGTGATGTATCTCGAGTGGGGTCATTTTGTAAATAAAATCTCATAACAGATGGCGCCACACGCAATTTTAAATTTTTTGCCGGACAAGTTAGCTGGCTTTTTAACGTCGAAGACGAGCGTGGATATTTTATAGATGTGTATTCAAGTTTATTATTTACTCTGGTGTATTTTTTTTATAAGGAAAATTGAATCTATATTTTATATTACGATATAAAATACTATATTTTGTAAAGAATAAGCAATTTAATCTCTTTTAAAGAGAGAGTTTTAATCTCAGTGTACTTTAGGAAAGAGCTTATCAACACCCATTGTTGACTATTTCCAACTACTTCCATGCTAGAAGATAAAGGTAGTTGGAAATTCTTATTGGAAATCATCCTAGTCGAGATACGACACGTGACCACCCTTTATCTCCCGAACCCCTCGACGTATAACCACCAAAATTTAACAGCATCTATTCCCCCAATACACAAACCACCCTGCAAAATTTCTGAAATTTTCGACAAAAGGCATTGAAGTTATTAAGCTTTAAAGTGGGTGAACAGAATTGTGTCACCCCCCCACACACACACGCATGCATACAGAAAAAAACCCCAAACGTACAGAAAGTATTGATAAAAAGTATGATGTAAATTGAGTCTATGACCTTCCTACTGAATAATCTGTGTTGTTTCTGCTAATTCTAGACGACTTTTCACTTTAATTTCTTGTTTTAGTGGACATTTAGTTTATAATTACAGTTTACGGCTCGACTGTATATTTTTTCTGTATAATGTTTGGAGAAGGAATTTGCTGAACGGACAGAACTTTAATTTTCAAGGATGCAAATAATTCTAATAAGTTTAATTATCTTTCTTTGTACTAAATGTTTTAATAACTGCTGTCTTACAGTTTATTTTAGGAAATCATTACGTAAGGTCAAGTGAAGGAATAAATATTAACGCATTATTTTACTGAAATATAACGATAAATATCAGGTAAAATTACATTATTTCTCTATTAAAAGAATGCTAAATTAGTGGTTATTAGGCCAAAAGTCTTTTGTTTAGTCAACTGAATTTTGGGCCACCCCGTATATTACTGCGAATATTTCAATTTTCGTCATTTACAAGTTAATTTAGCTTGACTGGTATAACCACAGTTATACAATACAATTCAAAACCACATACATACCGTATATTGTACGTGTGCAATCCTGTACATGAATAGGCCATATATATAGGGGTGTATACACGTACAGGAGTGCATTAATGCAGGGGCATAACAAGTAGGATTGCAAGACATCTTCTGTTTCAATCTTTTATATCCTTCCTTATAAAAAGTTATTTATCATTAACTTTCTTCAGTGAAAGGTGGAGAGTGGTAGTATTACAGTAATCATTTTTGTGTGTCTTTTAATTAATTATAGAAATCTGGCAATTCTAATACCAGGTTATTGTACATCATTAGTATTTTTGTTCTGTATCTATTCTTGTACAGAAATTGAGCTGGTGGCCTCAAAAAATGGCCCTAAATATGTGTGTGGTGTTCTGTAGAAAGAGCCCCACATGTCCATACTCTTCAACTTGCTAACACAGTCTGTTGGAATCCTTTTACATTACTACAAAGTCACCAAGTTTAAGAGGAGAGTGTTCTCACTATAATAAATCGAGACCAATATGGAATCATATAAATACATTTATTTAGTTATTTCACAATAATATATTGGACTTTTTTAAATTTTAAAGCACTGATAATGGGGGAGGGAAATAGCATAGGACGAATAGAAATACAGTCGACCCGTCTATAACACTGTTGATTATTCCGTTTTATATGAATTCCATGTTGTACGAGTCACTTATATTTTACAAATACGTGTGCTGGGCCGTGAACGGCTCACGTATTTGTAAAATCAAGTGACTCGTACAACATGGAATTCATATAAAACGGAATTATCAACAGTGTTATAGGAGGATCGACTGTAGACATTTTGATTGTGTTTCTGGTAATCTCATAAATCCAAAATCATTACAATGCAAAAAGAAATCAATATTAATAAAAAAATCCAGCAACGAGTTGGGTAGCTTTCCCTGATGTTATGAGATTTTATTTAGAAAATAACTTNAATAAAATAATAATTTTATTCTATATTTGTATGTTTGTGTCGTGTGTACTATGGCAATTACTTCCAAAAAGTTATCTATTCTAATACATATAAATGACACGGTAGCACGCCATTCGAGATTAAAAAAGACATCATGATAATTGGGAACTTCCATACTCCGTGTTTTATTCCTGTATTGATTTTATAATGATTGTTAGGCAAATATTCCATTATAGAACAGTTGAAGTCAATCAGACAGTTGTGTTCTGTCTGATTTTAGATAAATTAATATAGAGAAGAAATGATTTTCTGCACTCTTTAAAGGTGTACAATTATTTCGATAGAAGAGGGACGTTATAGAAGTAGATGAGCTATCCTCTGTAACATCCATCTTCCTCTATTTAACATATCTCTCCCTCTATAACGTCCATGTTATTAGAGGGAGAGGAAAGTTATAGAGGGAGAGAGGGATGCTGAATAGAAGGTGAGGGATATTAACTAGAGCGAAGGAATGTTAAATAGAGGGAGAGTTGTTAAACAGAAGGAGAGAAAAGTTATAGAGGGAAAAGGATAAGGGATATTAAACAGAAGGGAAGGGATATTAACTAGAGGGAGAGTGGTTATCTTTTTAAAAACTTATTTTCTGTTTAAGAACGAGTATTAAAGATAAATCAAACCGACTTGTCTAGGCGTAAATTTTAATAAAATTGAAATTGTTAACTCAAGTCCAATATAAGAATTTTTTAATTTATTTTACAGATGTGATGGCTAAAGACAGAAAAAAATCATTCTGCTTGGAAGGATTTCTTTCCTTTTTTTTCCCTGTTTATACTCGTTAAAATTCTATAAAGTAAGTACATGTTTCATTCTATTTTTCCACTTTTTTTTCCGCGGTCGAGCGTAGCTATAAACTGCATTTTCAGGGAATTGGGTCACACAAACACAATAAACATTTGATTAGAATTGATGCTATAATAATAACAATTACTTTTCTAGCAACAGATGCGAGGGGTCAGTTTTATTTTCTAATCATTTGCCATCGATTAACTACATTAACCACAGGATACGTAATAGGAAAAAGAAAGAAAAGAAAAAATTAATTTCTTAAGATAAAAAGGAACATTCGATATTCTATAAATAGCTTTTAATGGGATTCTTAAAAAAGAATTTCTGATATTTGATATTAGAAAAATGGATTATTTAAAATGGCATGATTCATAAGGGAATTATAGACTTTTAGATAAGATTTTTAGGTTACTTAAAGTAACTTAAGTATTTTAAATGGGGTTTCTCCCCTCTCGAAAGAAAAAATTCGTTCTTTTACTCATCACTCTTTTATTATTATTTAAAACTTTGCTGCCTGTGTTCGGCATTGCAATGGCCTTTGAGGGGTGGACATTGGTGAGATTGGGTGGGGGTAATAAAACCAATGGTTTTAGTATCTAAAATGTACATTTATTGACTTATGTAGGCCTATTTACAACGATGAAACTGCTCACAGAAACTTGCTAAAGCTTAGATTAAATTAAAAGGGGTGGACTTTAGTATTTTTTTCTAGGGTGTAGAAGAATATTCAACATCAAATTTGGAGCCTTTATAGAACCTTTACCTAATAAATATATATAATAAGTTAACAGGAGTTAGGATTTAGGGGTGCTTCGGGCCTTCACAGTACTTTTTATAGGTCGAAGAGTATTCATGCCAAATTTACTGCGACGTACTGTATGTACATACACCTTACCCTTTACCTCACATACATACATACATATTTTGACTTTTATATATATAGAAGATATATATTCGATAATACTACAGGCGAATTTAATTTAATTTTTTCATATTTATAATCACGATTTCGGTTTTTATTAGCCATATTTTCTGCTTTAGGCGTCAAATTTCGAGGATCCTTACTCAAGTAAATGTACACTTTATTTAAAAAGAAAAGAAGACAATGGATTCCAACCTAAATTATAGCTTTGTGCCGAATTCTAACTCCCTTCTGAAAGATTTAAAATGATTTATACATTCATTAAGAAGTTTACTGTTACATTAACCAATTTCTCAATGGGTAATATAAAGCCGTAGTTAAGGATATAATATTGTATCTGGTAATGAGAAAAGATAAGAAGGTGCTTAAATTTTCGTTCTGAAAAGCATCCTATTAAAATATAAAGGATTTTATTCAGAAATCTGGTACGATAATAGAAACAATCAGTGTGAATAACAGAAAATTCACAGTTTTAAATGCATTTTAATGAAAATTAGACTCACGAATTAAGCAAGAATACAATCAAATTTATTATCCGGTGTCCAGTTTCTATACAGGTTTATTACTTACACAACCTCCACTTTTGTTGTTTTGCTAGGGCTTATTACGTTTCGTCATAATTAAATTCTGTTTAGTTAAAAAGAAGTGTGTTTTATCTTCGTTCAGTATAAAAGGAGACAAGTATTGATTAGCATTGTGTTTATAATAGTTTTGACTTTCTAATTTGTGAAATGAATAGGCAATTTCTGTTTATATCGATCCTGGAGGATTAAATCATTTTCCTTCTCACGATGCCTTTGATTGATATTTAACAGGAAAAACACAAAGAAAGAAGAAAAATAGAAAAGAACAATGTTTGCTTTGATAATGATTTCCTTCCTATCTAATTTTTTTTACCGAATAAAAATGTTGACATAACATCTTTTACTCCCTGTTCGAAACGTAATATAAGGGTGGTATTTTCTTCGTTTATTTATTTATTTTCCCTCCCGACGAAAGTTTATTGTTTTTTTGCTAATTTTAAGCCCTGTCTTGCATTTAACATAATTTGAAAGTATTTGTTATTCATGAGGATTTGTTGCACCGACGAATTGCAAGATTTATAAAATGGAATTCGAAATCGAAGAGGATTATCAAGAAATTAAAGGAGTAATCATTTATTCGGAATAAATAATGTGGTAAACTTATTGAAAATCGCTTAAATTTAGTTACAGTTTCTCTTGTAGAAAACTTGAAAGTGACAACTTCTAGAATAAAAACTTGAAAATGATTCTTAAATTCTCGAAATATTGATTTTTTTTCTTTTTCCAGGTGAGAAGAATCAATATTTATTATGTTTGTTGGTTGTGTGAAACAATGCACACACACACACACACACACACACATACATTGTATACAACATTTGCTGTGTATTTTATAATACCCTGCCTTATTTTATAGGAGAAAAATCGATTATGTCATAGGAATTTTAAAGAAAACTTTTGTGTTACATCAATATAGAAAAGTTAGTCCAAGCTTAACTCAATAGTGCGATTTTACGATTGTGAAGGGACTTAAGCGAGTTTGATCGATCGAATAAACAGAATAGAAAATCTATTTTATTTCCCAAGTTTTGAATATCAATACTACAAAAATTGAAGTGACATTTATGCGAAAAATTCCAAACAATCTTTTAGAAATTAACTTCGGAAGGGTGGACGGAACAGAAAAAGAAAAGTTTTATTGTTAGTAAATTGATGCGTGCTAAAACTATTTAATACAGAATTATCATAGGAACAGTTGGTGGAAAGATAAATATATAAAGATCCAATTACAGGAACAAATGCGGGTGCCAATTTGGGATAATCAGTCAAGAGAGCGCATCTGGATTGAAATTACACCGTAAACACGGCTCGAGAAGGGAAACAAACAGTAAAGAATGAATAATGAACGTAAACATGCCAGGATAAACATGACGTAGATTGTTAAAATGAATTAGAGTAAGTAAAAATTACTGATAGAAATATAAACAGAAGGCATGTAGTAAGATAAGGACGTAAAACACTAGTGTAAACATAGGTATAAGAATGCTTAGAGAAAGTACAAGAAAACAAAGATGGTTAGATAAACATACATGAAGATTAATACGAGACAGAATAACAACGATAATAATAAAATCTAGCAGCGAGTTGCGTAACTTTCTCAGCAAAAAAGTTAAAATTGTGTGTGGCGCCATCTGTTACGAGATTTTATTTTAAAAACGTTTTGTATATTATTAATTATTATAAATGGCAAATAGCATAATTTCGAGAGTAAAGACGAGCTTTATAAAAAGAATTGTAAATGCTAATAACGAGTAAATTCTACATTAAGTCCGACATACGACACGTGACACCCTGTATCTCCCATCCCTCGACCTTTCACCTCCAAAATTTAACAGCATCAACGACCCTAATACAAAAAATTAGAAATTTTCGACAAAAGACACAGGAGTTATTAAGGTTCAAAGTGGATGAGGAAAATCGTGTTCTTACATAGTCCTACACACAAATATCGATACATAGAGGGAAAAATCCCCAACTTTTTTCCATTTATCGACGTTTCAAGGTCTCCCGACACCAAAAATGTAAACAATTTGGGGAGGGAGATCATTTTTTTGGCCCATCTCCGTATTTTCCCCCTATTATATTAACTACATAACAGTCGAGAAAGTAATATACGTGTGTACATAATAGAAGAACTAGAAGTTCTGCCAGAGAATTTCACTTTATATTTTATATATTTTAATAATAAAGAAATAAATATATATTTATATTATACGGAAATGAATCCATAAATAATTATTGAAGGACTCAGCTAAATATAATTTATATATTCTTCGTATTAAATTGCAATATAATAATTTAAGATGTGTAATAACGATTATCATTGGTAGTCAACTCCCGACCAGAAAACTTAAGGTCACTTTCTATAAAGATCAAAGGTCGTCGTAGTTACCAAGTCACACAGAAGAGATAAATAAATAAATAAATATATATATTTTGGTAGAAAACATTATAATCAATATATCCTAATAGTAATTATTGTAAAGGTTACATTCGTTAGGGTGTAAGTAAATAGAGAAAACGAAGTAATGCGGGGGAGTTCGACCGCGCACTCATTTCCAGAAAAACTATAACTCTGCTTGCTACCTTGGCTTCGCTAGAAATGCGAAAATTTCGTATATAAATACATCTCCTACGTTATGACTTTTCTAATAATAGTATTAAGAATCCATTTCCTAATTTATTCTTCACATTTCGCATCCTCTCTTCCACATAACCGCAATAATTACCTCATCCACGCGTCGTTTTCTCCGTATATTTAATTGCTAATTCTTCTCTAGAGCAAAAAACAAAAAATAATCTATAAATAATTTACCGAATTAACGATTTGCAGTAAAACAAATTTACAGTAATTTGATTACGTCGCTATTCGTTACGATTTTAGTCGACTTTATACGCCTTATCCACTCCATTATCACGTACTAACTTAGTATAATATACTAAAATATAAAGAGGAACGAATAAAAAAAAAACAAATCTTATTATCTTACAGGTCTTCGGGGTCGACTTTTCTAGTGTTATTAATCGAATTATCATCCACTGAGCGATAAATATGTCAAATGCCGGCTTTATATATCGAAGATGTATCATGTCGAAAAGGCGCAAGTGCAGACTAGCAATATATAAGCGACGATTCAACCTCCGCTTCAACCACAAACATGTCGGATAAGATACCCCATCTGACCGTCAGCGCTCCCGATCTACGTTGGATGACGTCACCCGGGACCACCCCTGTCCACTTGAGACCGGATACTACATCGTGGAAGAGACGTTCCAGCGAGATACCGTCGAGTGATACGCATTTAGACGTACCCACTTCCCACCGCCTGCGTAGCTTTAGTGTGACTGGCAAAGGTGTCGTCTGTTTGGGTAACCATCTGATACCCGTTCCACAGTTGTGCATATCACCCGAAACCATATACAGAGTTTTACTCATCGGATCGACTGGGGTGGGCAAAACTTCTCTGGTTTCACAGTTCCTGTCGTCCGACTTCCTGACAACGCAGGAATCGCTAGGTTTGTATTATGTTTACCTGTCGTTGTATCGAGCTGTTTTTTCGGCGTGGAAGCTCGCTTATTACGTTCGTTTTGCCTCGCGTAACATCGTTATAACGGGGCATTTTGGTAGTTTAAGTTCGGATAGACGTGACAGACTTATTATTATTTTCTTTTAATTAATTCGTAGCCACCTTTTAACAGACGTAAATTATATAGAACGTAAACGTATTAGAAAGGGTAGAACAATAATGATTATCTTATCGGTCTTGGTTAATGGTGGGTGACGGAATGATGATGCTTTGGAACGGTTCGCCATTCATGCAACCTTGAAAGTAGGGATGTTTTTTCGAAGGAAGAAAGAGTTTCGCCGCCTGTTAATAGTTTATAAGAGGATTTAGCAAGTTTATAAACGTTGTAAGATCAACATTTTGATATTTATTTAGCTAATAATAATCGTTATTTGAAGTGAACCTTTCAAAAGCTATTAAAAAAACGAAAATAGCTCGTTGTACTCGTTACACGAGTCAGCATTTTTCTTCTTTCCAGTACGTAACGTAGAAGGCAAGTGATTTTATATTGAATTGGAAGAAAAAGATTTGTCAGACTCTCAATAAATAATTCTATTATAAAATCAATACTCTCTCGACTTAAAAGCGGGCAATTATTAACGCTTGACAGTTTTCCTCTCCTGTAAAGCTTCCCTTACATCATAACAAGAAATTACTTCTGGAAATTGCCTCCGGTAAAAAAGAAAGTAGGGGTAGACGATTCGTAATACCTGTTTTTGTTTACAGACGATTGTCCAGAAAAGACGGTGACGTTGATGGTGGACGGTGTAGAATCCAAGCTAGTTTGTGTCGACTGCATGAACGTCACGGTAAGTTCCATTTAGACAAATCAATCAGCGAGGTGTCGTAGTGTAAACTTGACCTAATTATCTGTTATAGATCGATGAAGAATGCCTAAACTCGGCGGATGCTTTTGTCGTGGTATATTCGGTGACAGACAGATCTACTTACAATTACGCCAGTCGTACTCTGTCGTCATTGTCCAGCCTGTTCGACTATTGTCCAGTCAAAGCTGTCATTATCGTCGGGAACAAAGTCGACTTAGTGAGAGGGAGGACGGTGTCTTCGGATGGTAACTTTCTAAAACTTCATTAAAATCGACTACTTAGCCTGGTTTCTCCGGTAAAACGATCGCTAACAATTTTACAAATCTGTAAGGAAATCGTTAAATTAAATTTGGCAAAAGCAATTAAAGACGAGAGCTGGGCACATCTTGTTTATCTTTCTCCCTTCCAATTTCTGAACCGATTCCATTTAATTTGGCAGAGTCGAGTTATTTCATCATTTCTGTCAGTTCAATATTACCAAATTTGCCTATCCCACTTTAAAATTTAAACTAATTACCGGATTCCTTAAAGTCTCCAGCTGCCCTAATTCTCTTTTTCTTGACCCATTTATACATTTAAAATAAAATAAAATAAAATAAAATAAAAACACGAGAGGAGAGACCAGGCATATCTGCGTGTTCGTTCCTTACACGTGACTTTTTTTTTTCTGTTCTCTAGAAGGTAGAACACTCGCTAATCGCTACGACACGAAGTATATCGAAACATCAGCTCTCCTTAACCACAACGTGGACGAATTATTAGTAGGAATTGTCAGCCAGATACGTTTAAAAGCCAAGCAGCAACGCCTATCTGTCAGCAGAGGAAGCTGGAGCGCCACAGGATTAGTAGGAAAAGCAAGAGACATTATGGATAAAATACTACAAAAATGTGACTTGAAAGCTCGTTCCTGCGACGATCTCAATGTTATATAAGTAGCCATTTTTTTGTTTTTGTTTTTCTATCTTCAAATTACCATAACATAAATACATATATAAACGATGGTATACAGATAACAACGATGACAACAACATCGAATTAACGCGCCTACGCGAATCCAACATATCCATTATAAACTTTAATCGGAATGATGGTCCAATTTTAATTTGATATTTAAAAAGGCCAAAGTTTAAATTTCTCCATGCTCAAAATTTCAAAAAAAGTATATATATATTAATAAACCGAGCCAGTTCGAAGTTTTTAACTCGTATATTCAGCAATAAGTCAGTGTGCCTGACACTACGTTGTATCCAACTGTTTATTTTTTCAATTATTATTATTATTTTTTGTTTGCTTTATTCCGAAGAAACTCGCAGGTTCGAGTTAGTTTATTATTGTTTCGAGGCACCTTAACTAACAAAATATTATATCAAACTTAAAGAGGAAATTCATATCAAAACCTATGTGCTGTAAGTCTATGTAACTTTAACTGAATATATTTTATTAATTACCGAGATAATGAATACATATGTATTTCAAATCGTATGTAAGAAAGAAGATTATTTTTGTCTAGATGCTTATTTTCAGAGGGATAGAGGAAAAAAAAAATTTTACATATAGCCTATATATATATATTATAATGCATAAATTTAAATTTGCTTACCGCTTGAATGTATGTAAAAGTTTATATTTTCAATAAAAAAGGTAAAATACACGTAAATATAGTATGTAAATATGTAAATCATCGCTGGCAAAACACAGAAAACAACACCAGTATGATTAAAATTACTCACGGTTGATCTACAACTCGGCTAATTGCTGATTTGTTTTTCTTTCTTTCTTTTTTTTTTTGGATTAACAAAATAACAAGGTTTATAAATTGTTAAAATGATGACGATTGGGCCAAATTTGAAAATTTTTCCCTTTAAAAATATATGTAATCTCATTATATTTTTGTATCTGACAACGTTGTAATGTATTGTTTGCACGATTTTGATTCTAATTTGCATAAAATTGTATTGTCGACAGGCGGAGAGAGAGAGAGAGAGCAGTTCGCTTTGTGTTCGAACAGGCTCTTTTTAGGTTACGTCACACCTAGCCAATCAAAGATGGCGTTACTTGTAATCATGGGCGCCCGCGGAAAATTTTCCAGAGGGGGTCAAAGTTTCGAGACAAATAATTGCATTTGATTATTTGATTTTTTTTTCTCTTTTCGTAAGTAGATAATAGAATACAGCATCGCATCAAAGCGTCCAATTGTGGGTGTAAGGTTACATATCTCAATCACTTTTACGATCATAATTTGTTGGGATATTTACTCGATTCCATCCCCGTTTCCCTCCCTCGTAACGCCTTAAATAACACCTTCTTTGGTTGGCCAGATGTGACGTGACATAACTTAAGAAGAGCCTTCTGAAAGCATTCTTACTCTATTTTTATGCTACGTCACACAGTTCGAGTTACTCCAGTACAAAAATCGACTTTTTTATTTTTCTGTTGTCTTGTAACTCGTCGTCTCTGATTAATGCGTAAGTCTTTTTTAATGAGTACTTTTGGGCTTTAAGTAACGTAATTATAGATTTAAATTAAATTAAGGACGAATTGATTCTAATGATCAGTCCCATTCAAGTCTCTCTGGAGACAGTACAGTATATTTTTTTACACAATTTTTTTCAAAAATAATAGTTTATTAAAGCGTATTTTTAGAGATTTCCCTTGTTTGAAACAATTTATCTTCCAATTGTTGCTTGTTTCTATACTTTAATCTTCCTATTTTCAAATTTATTTCATAACAATGAAAGATTTATCGTATTTACCATTCAATAAAATATAAAATTTCCTATTGTAAACTCATAAATAACGTCGTTTTACTCAATATTTTTATGTCAATTTAAACCAAAAAAAAACTTGTTCAAAAATATTGTTTAACGGTTAATTTACTCATTAATTTCGTTAAGATTTGAATAATTAATTTAAAAAACTACCATTGGCTAATAACTTATATTTATTTGAATTTCAACCAGTAAACGTGGCTCTTACGTCAATCAGAAAAGTTAAATGATTGTTAAGTGGTCAATTTGAAAATTATCACGTTTCAATTATGCTAAAGCTCGGCTATTCCATTATTTGTGTTTTGAATTAACCAATAATTCCGCTTTAAAGTTTTAAAATCGATTAGATAATCCTAAATGGTCAAATTTGAAAAACGTCACGTCAATAATTTATTCATTCGCACGATTTTAAAACATAGAATTGATTTAGAGCTCAGTTATTGGATGATTTGCTTTTGAATTAACCAATAATGTCGCATTAAACTTTTAAAATTGATTAAGTAATCCTAAATGGTCAAATTTAAAAAACGTCACGTCAGTAATTTATCCATTCACGCGATTTAAATCGTGGAATCGATTTGGAGCTCAGCTATTGGATGATTTGTTTTTGAATTGGCCAATAATGAAGTTTAAAATTTTTTTACGTTGATTAAAACAATATAAACTATTTGTTCAAATTTGAAATACGTCACACTTCAAATTTAGCTTATTTATTGGCTAATTAATTTTTGAATTGGCCAATAATTTCAAAATTTCTAAAATGTTAAACAACGTTAAAAATGGCTAAATTTAAAAAGCGTTAATACTGTAAATTGACTTTATTCATTAAATGTCGTTAAAACTCCAATAATTAATTTAACACGCGGTCGTTAGTTAATTAATTTAAAAATTTTTAAGTAATAAATTTATTTTTGAATTAACCAATAACCGTTTTAAAGATTTTAATTGAATTTACGGGCGATTAAAAGTTTAAAAAAAATGAAAGCGTCGTATCGAATTTATTTTGCCACAATCCACCATTAATGATAATTATTTTTAAGGTCAATATTCGCTTGAAAACTTCCTAAATTTAAACGAAATTATTACTCTAGTAGCTTTGATCGATTAAAATCCCCCACTATTGACACTTTAAATTGAAATTTTCTTTTAGTATCTAATGAAAAACATCCAGGACGTTCCAATAAATTTAAACTTGATATATTAAAATGTCGTTCCATATAAAAATCATCCGGCAATGCTACAAAAATATTCAAAATTTCACTCGACCGCACTGATTGGTCGGAATTCAAAATTAAGCAACCAATCGGATGGTTAGAAAACTTTTTAAATAATTCGAATTGTCGCCATCTAGCGCACATAATAACAAGTTGACGGGGGGTTTTTTTAAATGTTGATTGAATATTATATAATAAATATTTACTTAATTTGGAAAAGTTAATTAATTTTCTAACGATTTATTTATATTTGTTTAACAAGATAATTTAGGTTTTTAATTACACGTTAGCGCCATCTGTTGAACACTCGTGGAAATTGGGTGGCTCCATTTGAATTGCTAATTACAGGACCTCATAAATTTTAATTAGAATTTGTTTTAATTTACTTGAGGAAAAAAAAAAATACAATTAAAATAAACGAGCAGCTAATTAAGTAATTGATAGAACTCGAGATTAAATTGGTTTTAAGCTGCGAAATACCCGCTAGAGATGCGTTAATTTGAGTTGTTTCGGTGTAAAGCATTCACCCCCGTGAACTGATTTCAGAGTTTAAAAACTGGCTAAATTTGCTCATATTTTACACAAATCGGATCTTCGTCAGTATAGAAAATAAGGCTGCTTGATGCTGTCAAACATTTCCACATGTCAAATCACAAGATGCGACTTAACTGAACTTTGCAACTTTGATATTGCATTTACTCCGTCATTCACACTTTACTGTTAATCATTCGCCAATTCTACTCGTGCAATAGGGTTTTAAAACTGAATATTTACTACCTTGAAGCCCCCTTTTTTTTTCTTAATAGGAAAATATCGTACACAACTTTAAATTCGCTTGTAAGACCTAGTTTCTTTCCAAGGGTTCATCAATCGAATGTATAAAATGCTTGAACATATGCAGACGTAAACACGCACAAGCAAATATATTTAGCAATAATTTTTCCAGTGCAAACAAGAATTTAAATTATCTTTAATAGATTCACAAATATAGACATTGTTTTTTAGTTAATAATCACTTAAACGGCACTTGTATCTTCCAGAAAGTAATTAATTCTTAAGTTTCTTCAATTTTAATACAGACAATTTCTAGAAAATAATAATTATTATTTGATAAATTTGAGCTTTTAATTAAATTTCAAGTTGGTTTGATAATTTGGTGGGAAGTAAATGCATCGTTAATCTGAATTAACTAGATTGATGCCATTACTATGTTACGTAGTAATTATGTTTTAGAGGTTTATAACCTAAGTGTACAGGCTTATATGAAAGCATGTAGGCGCTTATAACGTCAATATATGCGTGTACGAGTGTCTTACGTGGGAATTTATAATCCAACAGCGAGACATTTTAAATCTTATATATTATTGACAAACAAAAAATATATTACATGTTTTTGAAATTTGAACCCACACATTATTACAAAGGCTTTAAATATTCACGAATTTCTCTTTTAGTCATTAAATATGAATGAATATTTGGAATCTTGCTTAAAGATTTGCTATTATTTGGATTTATTTTAAAGAATATTCGACTCCTGACCCGCACTTTAACATTTATTCAACGTCCTATACCTCAGGCAAAAATTTTTTCTTATGTATTCTGGCTTGTATTCAAGACATTTCTCATATCATTCCAGGTTGTTTGCTTGGGGAATATTCCAATTCGCTATTCCTTAAACTCGACATAATACGAAATAACCACGCATTGGAATATTAGAAATGAACCCATCCATTAAAGGTTGAGATTAGCTGCAAAATTATTTGTTTATTCTGTTGCGTAAAAGCTTAGTTAAATTTACTAGTCTTAAATTTACAAGACAAATAAATATAATGTTTTTCAGTTAATTTAATACAGGATTATTATTATTTTAAACAAGTTTGAAGGTTAAATACAGTCGACCCCCCTATAACACTGTTGATTATTCCGTTTTATATGAATTCCATGTTGTATGAGTCACTTAATTTTACAAATACGTAAGCCGTTCACAGCCCAGTACACGTATTTGTAAAATCTAAGTGTCTCGTACAACATGGAATTCATATAAAACGGAATAATCAACAGTGTTATAGGGGGTCGACTGTACTTAAACTATTTGTCAGTATTTACGATATTTTACATAATATTTATTTAAATTTTATGAAATTAAAGATCTTCTTAAATTGTGTATTTTCCTGTATAATTTTCAATAAGTTCATATAATATTTTAACTGAAATCGCACGCGATTTGATATTCATGGGAATAAAAACCATTTATTGTTGCTAATTTATCTTCACTCGTCGACTTCGTTATTAAGTTTCAGCCATTAATCAAAATGTTGTGATTATTAAATTATAATTAACTGAAATTTTCAATTCCAATTAATGATGTTATCGGTATGTTTAAACGAACAATTGCATGCTATGTTACGTAACTGTTCATTTCTTTTTTAAAATAACTTGAGAAAATCGATTATTATTTTCACTTTGTCTGCTTGTCTATACAGATTTTTATCTTCAAATCGATTGTAGCTAGGAGCTTTAAATCTTGAATTATGTTCCACGTCATCATTGTCTTTGTGTATAATTTCAAAATGGCAGTTGCTTCAGATCCTTACTGTTAGTATAGAAGACAATAGAATGACATTTTGGTCTTAATATATATAGAGACGTTGAATGTTTCATCGCAATATAAAACCAAGAAACATGAATTTTTACAATTTAATTTTAGACAATTTTCAAATCTGCGTTAATGTATAGCCTAAATTTACCTTATAATTAGCTCTGTAGCTAGTTTAAAAATTTTTAAAAAACGATAGAATTTATAAAGCATTACAAAATCAATTAAAAATGTATATAGAATACTTCTAATTGTACTAAAATCCGATTCAATATTTTAGTATTTGTGACTAGTTCCTTCCTATAATTTATTTATAACATTCTTCTACCAAGGAGGAACGTTGCAAACGTTCTCCTATTCAGAAACATTATGCGAAATGGGAACGATAATATATAAAAATCGAAAAAAAAAATAAAATAAAAGTTTAAAACGGTTTTCTGTTTAGTCATTAATATGAATAATGCGAATATGTTATCGCTTTTTAAAATTTATAAGGTCTAGTTGGACTGTGGAGCATTATCTGTCGTCACTAAACAGAATGAAACGTTCATTTTAACGATGTTACTACACCCTCCTCTTTTTTTCCAGATTATATTTATTTGAATTATTTTTAGTTCAGTAAACTGCTCGATACAGTAATATTTTATTTCAAATATTGACATAGATTTATAGATACATCGAAGTAAAAATAAATAAAATCGAAAAATGTCAAATTTATGCTTGCAAAAAAGGAAAACTTTTTGCGCATAGAAGCAACACCAAAGGCACGAACGGTCGTGGAAAAAGTCATTCCAATATAAATAAAAAAATCCGTCCGATTATCAGGTTTATAAACACATAATCGGATTTTATACAAGACTAGAATAATTACAACTCAATTTCTTTAATTAATTTAAATTAAATAATTCTACAATTATAAAACGTTGCATTCATTATTTATAAAGATATTCCATGCGCGCTTCAATTTTTTTTTTCAGCATTAAACACGTATTAAACAAGCCTCAAACACCACCCTTTCGATCAAACCACGTGTTAAACCGAAATAGAAAACTTTTCAATTACAAATCTGACGTAGTTAATACGTTTTAAAAAATATACAATCGTAATTGGTTAATTTTGAAATTAGAAACCTGCTATTGGCTAATTTAAAATTTAAAAACAAAAATCGCTACGCTCTACGCATGCGTTTTAAAATTTCAAATATGAAATCGAATTTTATTGGTCGGATATATTTTAAATTTAAATCGAAAAGTGTTGAGCGATTGGTCTTTAAAAAATTCCCTACGATAATTGGCTGATTTGAAATTTAAATGCGAAAGCACGCTTTTACATAAGCATATTAATTTTTAAAATTAAATGGAAGATATAATTAATTCACAGCACCATAAGATTCTCGCAGGACTTCGACTTGATCTGAGTTTCGGGTTTACCAAGTAACCAATTCAGGAAACCAGAAGGTTTCGGACTAGATGTCCTCAACTTATCTTTTTTATCCTTTAATCTTATCTGATTAACTATACCGGCTAATAACTCATCAACGTTATGATTAAATCCTGCTGAAACTTCTATAAATTTGCAGTCGTAGCTGCTAGCGATCGATTTAGCATCTGTAAAAAGAAAAAAAAATATATATATATGCATATTTATAAAATCCATCAATAGATGGCGGCACATTTTAAAAGTTAATTTTTTTTAATTAAAATTAATTATACTTTAATTATTTAAAAATTAATACGAAATAATTATAAATTTAGATGATTAATTTTTTAATGTATTTGATTTTTTCGAGGCGTTAGTGAATTTTTAATTAAATTGTTTGACTTTGTGGCTAACAGATGGCGGTACGGGCTAATTAAGAAAAAATGATTTTTCCTACCTTCGGTAGGAACTTCTCTTGCTCTTTCTAAGTCACTTTTGTTTCCAACTAAAATGACTGCTTTATTTTCAATAACTTCCTTTTCTTGCAGTACGTTCAAGATGGTAGATGCTTTATTGAAGCTTCCCCGATCAGTTACTGAATAAACGACTACAAAAGCGTCTGTCTTCTGGAAAAGTGCATGCTCTGTCTACAAATAAATTATACACATTATAAGATATAAACCCGTATTTAACAAATAAAAAACTACTTTTAAAATTTCTTTATAAAAGAAAAAAAAATTGAAAATGAAACTTTGATTAAAATTTAGACTTTGTACTGTACAGGACGATCATAATTAAAGCGTAACTATTTAGGGACATCTATGGGGCGTAATGGGACAAAACTAGATGATAATGCTAGCCAAGACTTGCGGAAGCGAGATTCATGAAAAAACATTTAGTTTCAAAACTCGCCACCAGGGTCAATATGGCGCTGTTAGGCAAGTAAAACTATAATATGCGTGCTTTAAAGATTGCTGTAAGTGTTGATATGTGTAAACAGGATTTTTACGTGTACTGGTTTAAGTTTTTGGTCATGAGAACGTTTTCTCAAGTGACATATTGTCTGCTGGTGGTGAGTTTTGGAACTAATTGTTTAGTATTACTATTATTACCGAGTTTTGTCAAATTACGCTCCCTTGATGTTTCTCTAGACATCTCTGAAGAGGGATATTTTAATTATGCTCAGTCTGTACATGAAAACACTAGAATTAAATTGTTATTGGATAAATTTAAATATTAAACCACACCCTTTAAACTATAGGAAAAATTGTTATTGATTATAATTTAAGAAAAATTTATTTTATTTTGAATTTCTGCGATTGGAGTGATTTAAATTTAAATTTAACCAATAACGATAGAATACAACTTTCTTACACAGAATAATTATTAACATTAAAAATTAAATTTAAGTAATTATAAGTTAAAATAGACCTCAACCAATAACAATATAATACAGTTTTACGTCATGTAATTATATTTAAATTTCGACCAATACCGTTTTTATTTTTAAACAGATAACGGGCGTGGTTTAAAATTTAAATCCGGCCAATAACGTCTTTAAATTTCAGCGTTACGTATAGGATTATTTAAATTTTAACCAATCCAATTGATTGAGTTTCAAATCACGCAATGGGCGTTGCTTAAATTTCAAATTTATCAATGAAATTGCTGGGTGAAGCTTCCATATTAAATATTTGAATGCAGAATTTAGTTAATAAAACAAAACGTTACAAATTTAAAATTTACGATAATATATTAAGCCTGTTGGGTAATTTTAACTCCGTTATTGTCAGATATTAAAGTAAAATATAATAAAGTCGATACACAGTTAGTTTTATTGCAAGTTTTTTGTAATAAACTCTCATGAGAGTGATTTAATGTCGGATGAAGTTTGTTGATCGTAGAAACTTTGCCAAGTATATAGTATATTTTATCATTTCTTTTTTTTTATTTTCTTAAGAAGAGAGAGGATTTAGTTTGAAGGGATTTAGTTTCTGAATAGAAAAGAAGAGAATTTCATTAACTAAATTGCCTTGATAAATACGTGAAAATGAAGGGAGGAGAGATAGATAAAGAGAAAATTGATTACTTATATTATCATCATCATCATTATTATTTTTATTTTCCTGGCTGTTACGTAAAGATGGCGATCGGCCAAAAAAAATGATCCTCAAAGGTATTTACATTTTTGAACTCGGGAGAGTTTGAAACGTCAATAAATGGAAAATACGTATTGTGTGTGGGGAGGCACGATTTTGTTCACCCACTTTGAAGCTTAATAACTCCCGTTCCTTTCGTCGAAAATTTCTGAAATTTTGCAGGGAGGTTTGGGTATTAGGGTGATTGATGCTGTTAAATTTTGGTGGTTATACGTCGACGGGGTGGGGAGATAAGGGGGGTCGTGTATATCTCCAGTAAGGTCGGACTTAATGACGATTTTATTCGTTATTAGCGTTTACAATTTTTCAAGAAACTCATCTCAACACTCAAAATTAAGCTTTCTGTTATTTTATAATATAAAAGGTTTTTAAAAAAATATGTCGTAACAGATGGCGCCATACACAATTTTAAATTTGTCTACCGGGAAAGTTACTCAACTCTGCTGGATATTTTTTATATTATGAGCTACGTCAAGAGATTGGTTTGTATTTTTCACAAATGTTTAGAAATATATAGTTTATCACTTACCGGTATATCAGGAGGGATTGGTGTATCAGAAAATAGAAGCTCGTATTCTTTTCCTTCTAATAGTACCGACACTGTCTTTTCTACTTCTTCTTCTATAAGAAAAACACATATAAAATTACACACAACTTTTAAAAAATGTACTAAAATTAACACACAAAACTAGCGCCAAAAATCCCACTTAGCTTCTGTGATATGTGATAGACACGGTTAATTTAAGATATTTATTTAATGAATTAATCTTCGAATAAATTATGATATATAAAATAATCAAAAAAAGATTATTTTATAAATATTTCTATTTGAAACGACATCATTTAATCAAAATACACACACAGTATTTGTTTCTTTTGTATCTCTATGATTGACGTGCCTAAGAAATTCGAGATGGGGGATCGCTTGTCATAGGACCGAGTAGGTTATTTGACATGTGTCAAAGTGACATTTTTCTAAGTTTAAATAAACTGTATTTCAAAGGAAAATTACTTAAAACTTTGCATTCTTCTTTCTGTATTGCGCATTCGTTCAAAAATACAGTATAATTATATTATGTATTGTCTATTAATTTAGTTATAAAAAAATTACAGTCGACCCCCTATAACACTGTTGATAATTCCGTTTTATATGAATTCCATGTTGTACGAGTCACTTAGATTTTACAAATACGTGAGCCAGGCTGTAAACGGCTCACGTATCATATAAAACGGAATAATCAACAGTGTTATNCACGTATTTGTAAAATCTAAGTGACTCGTACAACATGGAATTCATATAAAACGGAATTATCAACAGTGTTATAGGGGGTCGACTGTACTTCGTAGTTCGTAGCGTACTGTATTTCAAAGTGCATTTTAGATTTAAAAAATATAAGTAAAATACAATTATTAATTAAATATATGTGTTATGTAGTAAGAATTATATAAGAATAGTTTCAGGTAATCTACAAAACTTTTCAAGAAACACAGTGAAAAGTAGCGTAAAAACTATCGGTATGAAGTTAGGAAGCAATTTTTCACGTTTTATAAAATTCTTTAGTGTTTTTTTTTTACCGAAAAATACTTCTCAAGATCTTATAGACAACGTTCGAGGTCTTTGTTTACACATAAATTTAAAAAAGAAGCGTAAATGTCAAAGAACAGTTAGGTAAGTGACGTAACAGCGCAACTACTCTCCAGCCAGTATTCATATTTTAGAAGAAATAACGACAATCAGGCGCCACCAGACGTGACCCAATCATGCTGCCATTGTTAATATTATGTGATCGACCTCGTTTGTATTCGCCTGTCTTTTTCGCCCCCTCCTCCTATTAAGGACGAAGCGCATCTATTGTAGGTGAGAAGGTGGTTTCTAGAATGGGTTCTATGCCAAGTTCACATGACTCATTGGCATTGTGAATGATTCCTAATTCAAATCATACGATTTAGTTCGTTGTACGTTGGCGTATCTATAAGCTATTCTTGTCTCTTACAGATAAGAATAGCTCACAGATGCACAGATAAAAGGTCTCCGTTTTATCTGTTATGTGCACCTGTTGAATTTCGTTAACAATGCATAGACATGGTACCTAGTAACATAAATCACCTAAAATATTTTACATTATTGATGCATAGTAGCTACGAAATTTAGGCCTAGTTAAGTGCCGATAAATAATAGATTTGGCTGTTAATTAAGAGTTACGAGGCAATAGGGATTAGCGAGATTAACGGCACTACATTCTACAAAATAAATCTTACTTTAGGGAATTTTTCTTCGATAATCTCTTCGGGATGAGAAGCGAATTAGCCCACTTTTTATCCCTTTTATTTTACCTTCAGTAGCGTGAAAAATACATTATCCCCGCTTCAGTTTTACGCATTACACAGAGCAATTACTGTGATGATGAGATATTGTTTGAAGGCTATCTTCTAGCTACTAAATATATAGTTTATAAAATTAGAAATGTCCTCTACATGTCTTTATTTATGCTGGCTTGTGAATGTTGACAAAGGCATCTGGTTCGTAAATGATAAAAATTTTCTTCTTGAAAATCATTAACAATGGCGCCCGTTTTTTTCCCGTTTAATTCAACTCACGATAACACAAAGTTAATAAATCTTTCAAATTAATTAAAAATTAAATGCCCGCCGATAGCCCATATAAAATTTTAATTACTAAATTGTGTAATTTTCTCGAAATTTAATAAAGGATAAACTTACTAATTTAAATTACTTATTCATTTATGACGTCACCTAATGACTAATGAATTTTCTCAGTTAACGAAGTTTTAATGGAATTTAGTCAAATAGTAATCGCATTCGTTTACGTTTTTTTATATAAAATTTTATTGTTTGTATGAAAAAAAATAAAAGATAAAGCTTTATTGATTAATTTAAATTCGAAAAATCGAATCGTTACCTTTGATTAGCTCATTTAAAATTTAAAATTCGCGTCCCGATTGTCGATTGGTTAATTTAAATGACAAAAATTCAAATCCTCGTCAATGATTGGTTAATTCAAAATCGATTCGAATATAACAAACGTAATTATCAAACGAAACGGAAAAAAACGGAAGTTCATTTTGTAAAACGAAAATTATTTAATATTTTAAATAAAATTAATTAAAATTTTTAATTATTAAAACTTTTCTTAATTAAAAAAATTTAAAGACATTTTTAAACGGCTCATATGTTTAAATTTTCAAAAAAATAATAATAACAAAATGCAAAATAAAAAAAAAAAAATGTTGATACGAAACTTGACAGACGCCCACTTGAAAATTCTAAGATATATTTTATTTTTAAACTCACAGCGTTATAAGATATATTACTTTAAAAATTTATAAATTTTTAAATATAAGAGCAGGTAAATTATTAGATAATTAAAGAAAAAATCAACCAATGAACTGCGCTTTGAGATTTTGGAGTAAACTTATACAGAATCGATTTTTAACGAACCAAAAAAAAGTGATTGGCTATTAATCAATTGGACATTTGATTAACGACCGTCGATTGGTCAGTTCGAATTCGATATATAAACGTCAACCGCGGCGATTGGTCAAATAATGAATTCACTGTCCCGCACTTAATAATTGTCGTCTGCACGCGAAGTGGAAAAAAAGTCGTCTGCTAGCTTAAGCTAATTAGATAAGTCAAACTAACGAATAATCTTAATAAAACGAAGTTAAAATGGTTAAAATTCGAATTATTTTACTCGATTTAACAGAGTTTAATATTAATTGTGGTTATAAATATGCAAATATTTAAGAAAAATCGGTTAAACTATCGTCTGCTGCGATAATAGGCTTAATGACGTTTAGGCCTAACAAAGATTTTGGATTCGTTTAAAACTTCAAAATGTCTAAAAAAATGGACGAATCAAGTAAGTTATTTCATTGTTTGTTTGCTTATTTTTTCATATTTTATCATTTATAAGATTCAAATACACTAAAAATTACGCAAACAACGATCCACGAATAGAAAGATTAGGCCTATTTGTTATTAATTAAACAATATTCAAACTCGAAATATGCATACAAATTTAATCATATTGTAAATTTGCAAACTAAATTACAATATTATAAATCACGACAATAATATAAATTAAACGAGCAATTATTTATTGTGACGTCATAATGCTGGAATGCAATTTTTCGTCACAGTGTCTCATATTTATTAGTGTCTTTCTCCTGCTTTTCCTGTTAACAATTGAGTCATGCCGGCCATTTTTTTTAAATTTAAATAACGTGACTTCCGGTCCAAACCAGAAGACCGTATGTATAATTAATGTGGGTCCCTTCCCGAGCTTTCTATATCTGTTCTCGAGATTATGGAAGGACAGACAGACAGACAGACGGTAGGAATTAATAGATCTATAATTTTTGAGTGCTTTAATATAACATTACTCAAACTGTGGCCCGCATAACTCTATATATTCGCCTATTTTTTGGGCATATTTATATCTTTTTTAAAATATATATAATCTGATAATTAAAGTAATATATTTATGACTATACTTTTGAGACATAAATCTAAGTTATAAGGAAAAATAAGACACTTACATTATTCAGATTTGGAAACAATACAATATACAGTATGAATAAGAAATATTGTATGCCTTTATAATTTAAATAGCTTATTTATACACTTCTGTACGGTGAATGGATATAAATTATCTGGCCCCGTAGGAATAAAGGCTCATAAATAAAATAAATTAACACGAATTTCTCCGATAATTATGACGAGTTTTGAAGAAAATTAATTTGATATTTCTTATCTTAATACCTTTATAATATAGAAAAAAAGGGCCCGAAGGAATGCCAAACCGGGCCTGTCGGAGGCCCCGTTTGCATACAATTAAACAAGTATATAAATTAATTACTTAGAGAAAACATTGTTAAAAAGTTTCTCCTCTTTACAATGTCTATAATTTGTGTGTTAGATATGCATAAAACTTGTTAATAGCTTGGCAAAGAGTAAAGAAAATTAACATTCGAGGCGTAACTCAAATATTAACTTTTCAAGAAAATATTCTTTGTCTAGAATAAGTAATCAAGTGAAAACATCTACAGTGTCTAATGCACGCTGGGATTTATAATTTCTAATCAAAGTAAAGTAAAAATATATTCTAGTAATTCTATTGATTTGGTATAATATCGAACAAAATTCTATTGTTATAATAAACGCGTCACTATAAATTATTCATAAGTCAGAGAAAGGCGAATTTTTGTCAGAGTAAACAATAACATCGGCGGAAACAAAATACGTAAATTCTGTTACGATTAAACCAATTTAAATTAGGTTATAAACGTTCGAAATGTAATTAATAAATCGATTAATCACGTGGGCCAGTATGCAAGAATTTGTTAAAACCTTACACTTTTTAACCAATGAATATAATTAGAAGGACAAATTTCGAATTGTCAACCAGTGATTTTGTTCTGGAAATGGGTGTATTCCCCTCCCATAAGCATAATACCCGGGTTACGCTTCTGTTATGCTACGTAACAGAAACATTCGTAACACGAAACGTCACTATTTAGTTCAAATATTCACGTCTAAAACAGAAGAATTTGATACTTAAATACTTCAAACCCGTTAGAAGAAAAAGTTACGCTCGATATCCATCATATTTTGGCCATTTATCAGTTGCGAATGACCAGTAAAAGCATTGATTTTTACTTGTTAGTGTCTGTTGAATATAATAGTATCCATAGTTACCATTATTTTCAATTTGTCGTTTATTATTGTATCAGCTCGACACGGGGATGATGTGACAGACATTGATTTCGTCACCGCTTATGTTAAAATGATACGGTAATTTAAGTGTTAAAATTTGATATCTTCCGAAATCGCTAGAAAATCGATTCTTTAAAACAATCCCACAATACATTACTGAAACATTAAACTCTGCTGATTATATAAGGAGTTATATGACCTATCATAACAGTACAGTTTTGTTTGATAACGGAGCGGATTTAATCTTAAAAATATTTTCTTTTTATACATTCTTATATTACAAACAATGTATTTTCTTCCTTTTTTTTTTATCAATTTCTGGCATGAAATTACGTCAGAAATTCCTAATATATTTTATAAATCAAAGCCAGCATCAATCATAAGACAAAATTAACATATAACATACCGTGACCATCAATAAAAATTAGTTTTATTTTAATATTTATTGCTGAATTAGGTAATTTTTTTTAAATTAAAAAAAAACGTATGCTTATATAAATTTTAATGTAGCGATTGCCGAGTAAAATAAAAAAAATTGTTAATTTATAATATAAAAATTACCATAAAATCTGCAATTTCAATTTTGAATATTTAAAAAAATCCATTAAAAATGTGGATAAATCGGTAATGATGATTAACATTAATTGCAAACACCGCGTAGAAATGTTAAAAGAATAAATATAGGCTATATATTCAAAGTACAGTAGACACCCCTATAACACTGCAGATAATTCCGTGTTATATGAATTCCGTGTTGTACGAGTCACTTAGATTTTACAAATACGTGAGCCGTTCACAGCCCGGCACACGTATTTGTAAAATCTAAATGACTCGTACAACATGGAATTCATATAACACGGAATTATCTACAGTGTTATAGGGGGTATACTGTATGGATATTTACAAAAGACATTGCTTATAAGAGAGGCTGCATACATGAATTAATTAAAATCATCACCTAAGGAAGTTGCTTTGATCTGGTAAACGAATTTAAGTAGTTTCATTTTTTAAAAAAAAGGAGGAAAAAAAACTAGTTTTAGAAGATAAATAAGTCTCGAGAGATACTTTGATGAGAAAACATTGAAGAATTTAATAAAGAAAAAAACTAAATAAGAACGCCATCGGGGCTTCGAATGGCGAAGAATATTACATTTTCAGCAATACGAAAGGCGCAATTAATAAATCATAATTATAATTTTAATTGGGAAACAAATTTTAGAATGTCCAATTAAGTTATCGAACGTATTTATCTCGTTAAGTTTTCAACAGGAAGCATTTAATTAAGAGAGAACAATAACGGAGCCAGATAGAATCCATAACGAAGATTACAAACGTAGGGCAGAAAGTTATACCAATGGAAAAATCTATATTTTATCTGGCAGCGTGTAATTACGCTGCACTTTTGCCTCTATTATATATCAGTTTTCTAAAAGGCCACGCTCTCACCGTCTAGGCCAAGAAATCTTTATCGATCGAGTGCCACAAAGTTTTGACAACGAGGAATACACCGAATAAACAGCTAAATTTATTCCGTGTACGATTTATAGAAAAAAAGGAAAAACGACGATCGACGTCATTATCCCGTATGTCACAAATAACTAAAACGTCCGACTATTACCCCATCGATACAGTCGAAAAAACCATTCTGGTGCCAGGCCAGAGCTTCTTCTCCTCAAATAAAATAAATAAATCCCGTAATTTCCTGAAAAAATTTCTCCTTTTCTTCTCTCCCTCCATAATTTCCTGTTTGTTTAGAGTGAAAGAAACACAGCATTATTCTTTACCAGGAATTTCTCTCCAGTGTTGTTTGCAACAAATTTTCTCGAAAACGGCATCTCGACTTCGTCTTTCAAATGCAATTACGTGATCGAGATGCGTTTAGATGGCTGCAGGAGGACAGAAATAAAAAAAAATGAGATCTCTCACGACGGCTCATCCGTTCGGTTTTCTTTATCTCCCACCCAATAAAACGAAAAAATGAGATTTCTTATATGTCTGGTCACGTTCTTCGCACAGCCATCAGCTGTAAGAAGTAACACCACGTGAACACATGGCTAACGTTCTATGCGGGAGAAATGCTCACCGTCCCCTCTAAAAAGTGTCACGTAACGTCGAAAACAACACGTTAGATGCGGTTCCAACATCGAACGGTGGAGCGTTAAAGAGGGGGGGGGTTAATGGAAACGATAGGAAAAATAAAAATAAAACCCAGCAGCTATCCATTAAGTTACTCGAACAGCGACTTTATTCTCTCTTCACGTTTCCGCTTAAACGAACGATTTCGGCGGAAACGTGAAGAGGAAAAAAATTACACGATCAATTAATTCCTTTTTCCTGTCGATAAAGGAAATAGCCCCACTTCTACACTTAGAATATCCGCATCCTTACAGAAAAAAAAAATATACCCTCCTCACCCTCTATGCGGCATTATTATAAATAAAAGAAGTAGAAAAATAGATTTTTCCGTTGACACTTGGGGATCAATCTATATCGGATTATCCCTATCTAATCTCATGATGTATGTCCTTTCTTCCCCCCCTTCTCACGCTCTTCCACACTTAAAATCGATTATTATTATATGCGACAAAATAATTGCCTATTAATCGCGCTTAAAAGTTACGTTTGAAATTATTCGAGTTTTATACGAATTACTACTCTCCCTTGTTTCAAATGCCACCTGTTTCTGAAAAAAAACATGCTCCTTGCAATAAATTTGTAGGTTTACGCCAGGGAAATTATAAACATATTTATGTAGAAAGTCGTGAAATGTTAGGGAAAATTCGTTAAAAAAAATAAAAGTTTACAATTGAAGCGTATCGGAAGGGGGAAAAATCGTTAGAATAAGGTAAAATTCGACAGTACGATTTTCGAAATGTATTTTTATAGGGAAATATCCCCAAATGTTAAGGTAGTATTCTAATATTTTTAAGGAAAATGCGTAAAAACTGTGTTAAAATACGTATCGACAGGGGAAGAAACGTTATAAATAGAACATTAACTCCCTTATTTGATAAAAGAATTCTACTGTTTTTAATATAAATTTTTTTTTACAGGGAAATATCCCCAAACATTAAAGTAACATTTCTTTCATCATATCAGTAATTTTGATATTTAATTTAATTAAAGGAGCGAATATCGTATAACAAAAGATTACACGGGCGTTGGCCCCGTGTTTGAATATTCTTGCTTTTTATCTTTTCTTTTCTCATAAGAAGACTTTTTTACGTTTTTTTTCGAAGGATACGCCCTCGTAAATGAATGATTAAGCAGCAGATACGAATAACTTCGATGTCATATCGACAGAATATATTTAAAAAAAATCGATTTAAGTAACTTCTTAATAATTTTTAAAATCTGGAGAAGATAATCTGTGAAAATGTCACTTTAAATCTCCCTAAATTAGGTTAATTATGCAAAGTCTCTCTCAATGTTCCGTCGCCAAGACGGGAAGGTTCCCCCACGCCTAATTGTTATAAGTACAGTGTTTATGTAAATTTTTATGTTAATTTTTTTATAGTATTGATGCTGGCAACACGACTATAACAAGGTAAATCTGTCTTAAAATCAATTTGAATAGTCTAACTTATTTATTCAATTACTAACGTCACGCGGACATCTCCCCCCACCAGCGAGTCAAAAATATAATTTTAACACCGCCAAATAAGGACGTACCTTATAAAAACACACTATATACGTGTATTTAAAACCCGCCAATGCAGCGAGAAATTGAGGAAATATCCCCGGAACGTACAGTACGTAAATATAAACACGTTATACAGGAGGTTACCCCCGTTATAGCGCTTTATTTATATGAATTTTTATAATTTCTCACCTTGCGATCCATCGTAGGCATTGGCTGTATCCGACGACATAAACTGGGCAACCAGTGCAGTCTTTCCTACTCCTACACCTCCGAGCATCAACACTCTACGGACGAGGGCCGATCCATCTTTAGTTTCGTGATAAATTGGGCAGGAACCGTTCGAGGCGAGGTTAGTGTTACTCCTGGATTTTTGACGGAATGAATCTCCCGTGTTGACTATGTTACCTTTAGAAGTAACTTTAAAACTTCTCACTAAGTAGCGATCATCGTAAGACGTGCTAGGAACCCTCTCTTCCGATCTAATTTTAGACACGAGAGACGATAAAGTCAGCCCCCTCGGTCTAAATACGTGGTGTGTACTAAAAGAAGTAAACGAGGAGTTACTAACACTAGCAGACGAACCTTCCCTGTCAGACATGTTTAGATCATTGCAAGCGTGCTTTACTACATCAAACGGACACGGGGCCTAACCTATTTCTGTAGGGAGGGAGAAGGATAAGCCGAACACCTGTTTTACCCGCACCCGACCGAAAATACGCTGGTTGTAGGGATATTTCCCTAAAGTCTTATTTTTTTTTTCGGACGGGAAATGATGCGGCTCCCTCTTGTGTTGGTCTATATATTCAATACATCGACACACAGTGTAGAGGGAAAATCGGCCACGCGCTATCGATTTTTTCCCCAATCTATTATCCCTAACGCTAAAATTTTAGGGTAGGAATATAGACGATATTTTATCCCCAAATTCGGATTTGTAACAACGCCGTTTTAAGAAGAGTTTAATTTATATTATTTTATATCCCTTAACGTAAATATAATTAATATTATTCGATAAAGAAAATATGCGTTCGTGCCTCCAGTCAACTGCATAATTAAGAATGGCATCGGAAATTTAATTATAAAATTATACGGACTATAATCGATAGGGATGAATTTTATTTATTTATTTTTTTTTTGTGTATTTTAAAACTTTAATTTAAAGGATTTTAGGAGCTTTTAGTTTTATTTAACTTGTGTAAGTTAATTTTACTTTCCCGGCCGTTGTGCGTGTAACAGGGGAAAAGTATGGCGATGACCCCCAGATTTTTACATTTTTTACACCTAATTTTGAGGAAATTTTGGAGATTTTCTACAGAAAATACCCTGATTTAGGGTCACGTATGGGATCGGATAACGATTTTACTCGTTATTAGCATTTATAATTTTTAGTAAACTCGTCTCTACCCTAAAAATGAAGCCGTTTCGTATTATTATAAAATGGCAAGATTTTAAATAAAAATCTAACAGATGGCGCCACACGCAATTTTAAGTTTTTTTTTCTTGTGAATTTGAATTTTTTAATGAATTTTTATTAAAGCAATTTAATATTTTTAATTAAAGAAGGAAATGCGTAATAGTTCCCTCATTAAAACTTTTGTTTTAGTATATAATTTACATTACTTTCACGTTTACTTTCGATAAAATCCGCGATTAAACGGCGACGTTTATTAAATTTTTATTTAAACGTTTAATAATTTAGGAAAAAAGTATCCTTTATAAAAAGTTTTGAGGAAAGTAAACCAATTACTCTTCGATTTTACGGAAAGAAAGCCATTTTTTTCCGAAACAATGCCATTTTATTTCTCTGAAAATCCACTCTGTCGGAGAAAAATAAGCAAATTTAAAACGAATCGGCCATTTTTTTTATAGTAGTTCTTTTTATATAAGGAAAATAAGTACACTGAAAAACGATCGCGCCGGAAAAGTAAACAAATTTGCATCCGAAAATAGAAAAAAAAATTCGAATCAAATACAAATCCCCTATTCGAGGAGAGGGAGATTTTCGATTCGATTACACTTTTTATGCCCAACCCCCCGTCGCTTAATGAAATTCGCTGCAGGTAGTGATCCGATAATTACCCACTTGTGATAATCATTAGAGAATTCCATTTGTATATTGATAATGGATTTTGCCATCGTTTCCATCCCGATGATTTCTCAAGGTAGCCATTAATCTGCCATAAATTTGATCATTTCGTTTCTCGCGCCGTCACCGCGACTGATGGGGAGGAGGGAGGGAAAAAAACACAGGACGTTTTCCAATTCGGGTTGACAGAATAATTCTCCAAAATACCCCAAATCTTCCCTCAACCTTTTTCGATTCTCTCTTTATAAACTAGAATGTAATTAGTAAACTTGGTTTAATGCCACGTTCGTCTTGGACCGTCTCCAGAAGGTTAATTCTGTTTGTGAAAAATATCATCGTCCCACAAACAATTAAAAACCCATCTAAATTTTTTTTCCTTTTAATTTCTTCCCTTTCGAAAGGCATTTTTACTGTTTTTTTCCTCTCCCCCAATGCTTTTGTTTGGAGGAGAAGCCATAATCTTAATTATTAATCGATAACTCGAGGTAAACTTGTTTAAATCGGAAACGTGTCCGGTTTACACAGGTTTTAATGTAAGATAAAGCTTTAACTCATACAATATGGCAGTTTCGTGCGTCATAACTTCACCCAGACGAGCGAGGAATTAAAATGAATATAATATACACCAATAACTTTGTAATAGAAATGTAGAAAACATTTATTTTTCAGTTTTATAGGGGATAGGATTGAATATTTGGTTACAAAATCAAACTGACAAATGACAATCCAGGATTTAGAGAGCGATCCAACATCACTAAGGCTGACGACTTTTGTGGGATTCTGTACGTATTTGGCTTCAGATTCTTCACAGATGTGACCTACTAACGACAAGACAAATAAGATGGATTAATAATGACAATGTTACATTCTATATATAAAGTATACAGAAGAAAACAATACAAAAACTCCAACTCTAATGCTTTTTTTTTTTATTTCATTTGTTAAGGAGTTAATCAAGCAGTAAATTGCCAGAGTTTTATGACCTTGACCCAATTACTTTTATCCCAAAAGTTCCATAAGTTTGTGTTAAACTGTCGATAAAAAACCCTTCTTACTCTGCACTTTTTTAATTAAATTTATACTGAAATTATAAAATTTATACAGAATTTTCTAAATTCAATTAAACTGAATACTAATCTTTTCTTTAATTATGTTTACTTTCAATCAATATTTAAATTCAACTGTGGCTATGTATATTTACATTTATATATTTCTTTAATAGAATTAATGATGAGAATTGATATCAAAACAAATTATTTAATCATCATATATATATACTGTCAATGTTTAGAAATAAGAAATGAAATGTAAGAAGCCAAAAATCAATTATTCAAATCAAAAATGGATTAACTGTGAGGTCTGCTGAAGAATTTCATATCTGGAGAATGTGCCGAAGAGGGGAAATTATTCAATTTTTGGCTGCGTCCGGCCGAATACCTAGAGCATAATTTCTTCCCGACGTATTGATTTTTGTTTTTGCCTCCTTTGGTGAAACAGAGTTCCACTTTGCAATCTACACATTCTTTTGCCTACCTCCGCGCGCTTCGAAACAACTTTTTCCAATCTAATTGAAAGCAGTCATATTCATTTTTTTACTCAAAGTCTGTTTACAAAGTAGAAAGACAAATCACCGGCAGTGGTTAATACATTAGATAAATATTTGCTAAGCTCCAAAAGGTCTTGATATGTATTTAATTATGTTTTATTTATGAATGATATAAAATTAAAATGTGTGCGAAGTTTTATTAAAATTTCTGTTAGTAGTTGAGAAGGAAGATTGTGTTTGCCACCTTCAAAAAGCCATATCAACTCCCTCTCATCTCATTTTTTATTTAAAAAGATAAGTTTGTTTGGTTTAGCAGTTTTTCCACAAGAAAAAATGCTTTCTCTGCAATTTTCTAGTGAAATGTAAGTTTGAATTATACTGTAACATATGGAATACACTACTATATAATTGTAAAGTGAGAAATTCAAGGGTAAACTATTATAATCATGGAGTTGAAAAAGTTATATACATGGAAAATACTGTGATTAAATTAAATTACAGTAATTTTTTCTATAAGGAGTTACATAAATGACATGTTAACAACATACTTATGCATCTATAATGCATAATGTAGTAAAAAAATGTATGATTTAGACTAATAACGCAGTAAAAAATGTATAGCAAGTTTATAATATGTTACCTGTTAATCCTGCATTATTAGAATTTCAAAAATGCATTCTTGTGAATTTCGATAGGCACAAAAAATGTCAAAAGAATGAAAATGAACAGCTGGAAAGAGGTAATTTATAGAGCAAATTGATAATTTAAGTATTAATTATGCAATTACAATAATGTTACATTAAGCAAGCTAGTTAATGAAAATATTGATTATCCAATCACACCGGATCGATGCGAGAAGGAAAGAAAAAGGCAAAACGACACACTTGAAATCCACCTATCCTTAGATTCTCAAACTTTTTCCCTCCAAAACAAAATTACAATATGCCCGAAAAGTAGCAAAATGTGTTTTTTGATAGGCGAAGACAGTCTGGCACTTCGAATTTAAATTTATTTATCCGAAAATCTTGTCAAAAAGTGTCAATTCGCGCGTGTCAAACCACATTTGATAAATTCAAGCTGAAAATTTATCAACTGACCAAACTAGGAAATTAATAAATGCTCGAGTTATCTATTTTTCAGACAATTAAGAGCTTGAGCATAATTCAAGTCGAGCAAACGGCTATATTTATAAAGCACCAAAAATTGAGAAATTTTGATGCTTTAAGAAATTAAAATTTTATTATTTATGCCAAAATCTATTCGTATTTGCTGATTAGATTATTATCATTATTATTTTATAAATAACAGTTTTACCTTAATGATTAAATAACGGGTGCAAACACCTGATTAACTAATTCTTTAATTCATTAATAAATAAACAGTAGGTTGCCCAAGATTTCTTTCTCTGTGTAGACCTGACGAAAGATTGTAGTATGAAAACAATAAAAAAAGCTTTTATATATAAACGATTTTTACAGAAAAGCAGCTGAAAAGACAAGACATTGGTTTAAACTATTGTAGTCTGGAAATTTACAACACAGTTAGATTTCAATTACTTAAATGAAATTGATATTTATTGCATGTTTTGGCCACTTTAATAGCCTTTTGATTTTTCGAATCAATTAAGTAAATGAGACCGGAGTGAAGCCGACTGCTGTTTTGTTTAGTAAAAGCCTTCGAAGATTGTACGGGAAACTTTTCTCTCTTATTAAAATAAAATTTTACGGTTGTATAAACGACGGGTTGAATATTTTTAGGGTGAATTCGTCGATGATTTATTACAGCTAGCATTTGTCTGCTAGCAACGAAACAAGTTTCTCCAGTTTTACTTCCTCCTAAACTTGAATAATTAGTATTAATATTAAAATTAACGTATAATTTATTCCTTGTAATGCATTCCGACTAGACGTTTCTTTAGTTATAACTCTCTAAATATATTTTCCAATCTTCAAATCTCATCTCGAGCATCTCTAATTTCTCCTCTCACTTGTCCATATCTCCTTCTATACTTACAATCAATTTTTATGAAAGACAAAAATTCAAGCTCACTAAAGATGTGTTAAATTCTTTACGCCATTATATCTCAAGAATAGCTCAGTTTTCTGTAAAGGTACAGTACAAAACAATAGAGTAGAGGCTCGTTCAATTTCCGTTACAATATTAATGCATGGATAAATATTGATTTGTTTACCATCTTCGAGGTAAAAAGCACACGTTGAACCTGCTAAACTTACTAATTTCTTCCGACTTTTTACTAGAAATATCCAAAACAAATAAGAAGGTATTCTAATTTCAATCATTATCATCAAAAATACGGACACGCAAGCCTTTTTAAATTCATTTTTACTGACTATTTTTATCAGAATATTCATCATTTTTTTTCTGTCATTTGATATACTTTTTTAATACTTAACTATTCAATTTTTCTCTACCTATTGTTGATGCCATTTCTTTGTTATTTCTTCAAAAATAGCTCTCGTCGCTTCCGCTTAAATTAGTCATTTGAATAGAAAGCTTGAGATGTACTTTCTAAGATATTGTAGAGGAGAAAATATAACTATTAGTAATAATACATGGCAAGTCTAAAATATAGATTTTGGAGCACTTTCCTTTATCTGTCATATTAATGAATTTAATAACAAAATAAAAGCAAAGGTTAGAAGATTCAAAAATAGGCTTGGAATTTTTTTTTGTTCGCATTCACATTGTCTTTTGCTAATATTTTTTGATGATTCTGTAGATTTTCAACAGACCTTCATTTATAGATTGTTTTTGAAGGTAGGAAGAGCATTTTCTATTTGTTAATTTGATAATAATCACAAAGTAATTCTGTTTCGTTGCTTTAAATAATATAGAATTTACATGGCAAAATACAATCATTTCCTTATTTATCCTTGATTAAGAGAGGGGAAAATACAGTACTCTTGCTAATCTGGCACATCCCCCAGTGTGATTTTCATAAAAATGAAGCATATAGTCAACATTAGTCACATTACACACTATTTCCCCCATTTCCGACAAAAATGAAATACGGAGTGTCAATGTAGTACCATATTATTTTCCTCCAAAGAGTGACTGGTCATGTCATTTGTTACTTTTGGGTCTACAAGCACACAGTAATCCCACACACTCACTAATATAGTATCCTTCTGTGCAAGGAATGGCCAAAGCAAGATTCTTGTATACACTATTCAAGAATTTTCCCAATTTTTTTCATACGTTATATTTCAAAACAATTCCTTTTCCTTAATTACTTATGTTCGGCTTGATTTTTATAATTAACGAATTACATTACTGAATATTCATCGAAAAATATCTACAAAGAGAAATACTATAAGTCCAGCAGATCATTACTTGCACCTGTCTTATACAAGCAGAGCAAATTAAATATAGATGTAATAAAGTAAATGCTTTTGACATCGGTGGTTACGTAAATATAACTTTAATATTTAATTTGTCATACGAATCATTAAAAGATAAATTTTTTTTTCGTGGAACTAGCAATCTTGACTATTTACCGACGGCAAACAAGAATTAATAACAGGAAGTATGAAAATATCTTATAAAATATGTTTTGTAGTATTAAAAATTAAATATCAACTATTATAACAGGTATTTCAACATATTATATAGAAATTTTTCCAAGTAATATTTTAATCTTGGAAATTATTACAGAAAAGGATATGCAAAATCAGATTTCAGGAATTGTTTTCAGGAATTCTCAACAAACTTTTTGCTTGACGTATGTTGCAAAGCGAGGAAAGTGTAAACGTTAAAAATGCTCAAGGAAAATGCTTATCGTAACAAGGGTGTTATTCGTGCCAAATCTTGAAGTTCCTGTCTAATTTCTTAGCAGAATTAATTACTTAGTTCTATATGCACTTACAGATTTACACTATGATTAAAACATTAAAATATTCTACGTTCTTCTAAATATATTACAAACACAACCACATCCCACAAACGTAAGCAGAACAGAGTTGTGCAATTTCTAATTTGCATTGTACAAAATTACACACACATATTTTGACATTATGTATTGTAATGTGAGTTATTGTACATATGTGTAATATATATATATATACTTTATGGGTAGTTCAGAAGTGGAGGACCCCCAAGTCCCCTTTTAACTTAGGCCTGAGCAACACCACATATGCACAATCATTCTTCAACTCGTTAAAAAAACACTGTACAAAGTAAAGCTGGCCCTTACTCGCCTAAAGCCCACCCTGTTGAATGTTCAGTGTTTGGTCACCAAATGACATCATTTGATGCTGATGACAAAACGTTCGGTGGCTTTTTTATATCTCTTTATTTACAAGTTTATACAGCAATGTACAATGTTTTACAATTCGACATTGATCAAAGGTCCGGTTGGTTTTTGTTCGTGTTCGTCACTCGTTCAAACGTCCATTCTTGCTAGCTGTTGGTCTGAAAGTGAGTGACCAGTTCAAAGTTTGCTTTTCTCTCCTTTTCCTGCGCTCTCTATTGGTCTGAATTGGCACATTGCCGACGGGTGCCACAAAAGTCTGAGTAATGCCAGGTGCATACGGCTAATTATTTGTAATAATTCTTAGAATATTTAAAATTGGGATTAAAAGGAAGAAACTGGATTTATTAAACATCTATAACCTAAATTTTGGTGAATTTGTGTTTAAGTCCTTAAATCTAAAAGTTTATTATAATTTTGAGGGATAAAAACCAAAATATTTTTACTATTAGTTATTATATTTGGTTAACAAGTTAAACTTTTAGAGTTGGATTATCTGTTTTAACTATTGAGTGTTGTAAATTATAATCAATGCATTATAAAGTGGAATATCAAATGGGTGTGTATAAAAAGAATTTAATGTAGTTAAAAACAATTCATAATTTACTAAATCTTGAAAAATAATTTATTTAAAATTAAAAATTTAATAGATTATAATGGAATTTAATATTAATTAAAATTCTAATGTATGCAATTTTAAATAGTAGGATCGAAAGGTCATTTATTCATAATCCATCATCGAGTCAGAATTTCTTTTTCGTTTAACTCCTGGCTTACGAGTGTAGATTACAAACACACGATAATTGCCGTTATAAATGCACGATAAAAGAATTCACTTTTTGTTTTATTTAAGTAAGAATAAAGTGGATTTTTTATTTTCATTTTAAAAGTAAAAGGCAGTTATGATGCTCATTAAGTTTAATACGCTTTGACGGATTGCCCATCCATTAACTAATTGATCTGACAATTCTGACCGATTACGCAGCAAAGAATAAAAACCAAAAGGAATCAAGCAATCTAAATTAATTGGCTGGTCAGTTTTTCTGTGCTTTCGCTTTGATTGCCTTATGTCTAATAAAAATAAAGTTAATAGTGGCAATACTAAACGAGTCCCAAGCCTGCGAAATCAAGACAAAGAACAAAATTTATAATTTGAGACTAAGATCGCGACCCTGATACCCCACAATGCTGCTGTTTTTAACCTGCAAGAATTTAAAACCGAATTAACAGTAAAAATACAAATGTTCGAAGATATCCGTAATCTTTACGAGAGACGTGTTTTATTTTCTTCATTATAATTTGATCTTAAACATTCAAAAAGATTTTCATTTTAGGAAAACACAAAATTTACATTGGCCTTGCAGGTAAATGAGCTTTCCATTTGTTTTGGTCAACTTCTAAGACCTTTTTCAGGTATATCCCTTCTAAAATTGATTCTTTCTGGTAATAATGTTCTGATCATCTACACATTCTATTCTGCAACATTATTACCAGAAAGATTCTATTTTAAAAGAAAGATCTTAGAAGTAGACCAAAATGCTTGTAACAGAAAGTTCACTTATCTGTAATTTATGATTTGTGCATTTATTTTTGCTTTTTTGCCTTGTTATTAAAGGATTAATTTAGGAAAACATTTGTATCAAAAACCTTGACACAAATACTACTATTGTAATAATAATAATATGCATCCACACAGAAACAACTTCATCAACTCTTACAAATCACACATTCATACACCAAGGACATACAAATGGAGTTTGGCTTAGACAAATGCAAAATATTTCACATAGAAAAAGGAATCCTGAAGAAAGAAGATTTGGCACTTGGAAATGGAGAACTTATTGAATCCATGGAAGAGGGTGAGTTCTACAAGTATTTAGGATTCCAACAGGCCAAGTTAACGTTACATACACAAATAAAGCAAAGATTAATTAAAGAATACCAAAGTAGGTTAAATGCTTTCCTCAGAACAGTTAAATGCAAAACACACAGTTAAAGCAATAAACATATGTTGTCCCAGTTCTCACATACTCTTTTTTGGAGTTATACATTGGACCCACACAGATCTCGAGCAACTCCAAAGGAAAACAAGAACAACACTTACTAAGCATAAACAACAACATCCTAAATCTGCCACAGAAAGATTAACCCTTCCACGTAAAGATGATGGACGTGGCCTGATTGACATTATAATAAACCTTCACTACAAACAAACACAGTCACTGCAAGAGTTTTTCTACAAGAAACATCACAGTTATATAAAGCAGTAACTCTAGCAGACTCAAATAACACACCATTAAACTTATAACATATAAAAAGCATAGACACCATTAAGCAATCGTGGGCTCGAAAGGCACTCCATGGCAAGCATCCTTATGACCTGGCCCAGGATTTTGTTGACAAAACTGCATCAAACAGCTGGTTAGATCAGGGATGCCTCTTTGGGGAGATGAAAGGATTTATGATTGCCATACAGAATCAGGTCATAAATACTAAAAACTACAGAAAACACACAGTCAAAGATACAACACTCACAAATGACATGCAGAAAATGTCACATTATGCCAGAAACTATATAACACATCACTTCTGGTTGCAAGCTCTTGGCACAGACAGATTACATACATAGATACAATCAAGTAGCAAATATAATACACCAAGAGCTTACAAAGAAACAAACACAAATTGGTAGACATTCACAAACCATACTACAAATACATTGCACAGACAGTATTGGAAAACAACACACACAAAATGTACTACGGCAGAGCCATAATCAAGATAAAACAATTTACCACAACAGACCAGACATCACACTCATTGACAAACACAATAACATCACATACATTATAGACATAGCATTCCAAACACTCACAATGTACAAAATACATGTACTGAAAAAATTAGCAAGTACACAGAACTCACCCAGGAAATAAGGCATCTGTGGAGAATGGAAAGGGTGCTTATTGTACCTGTTGTTATCTCCTGTACAGGTGTGATACAACACACACTACAAAAAAGCCTGAAAACATTACAATTGAATAGAAGTACATACACCACACTACAGAAGGCCACTATATTGAATACATGCCATATTGTTAGGAAATTCCTGAATACAGACACTGACATACTTATTTAATTTTTGTTTTTGATTGCTATGCCTTGACTCTGGTCTGGCATAGTACACTGCCACCGGTATCAACCAAGTATAAACCACTAAACCCAACATAATAATAATAATACAAAATGCCAAGTATTTAAAAAATATGCAGACCAGTACAAGACTGCTAATAAGACCAAGACATTACGACAAAAGTCACAAACTAGCTTTTGTAACAAAATACAATCATTGTTGTTAATTTGTGATAACAGAATTCAAATCTTTTTATGATTTTAGTCAAAAAGTTTATAACTTGGATTATAAATTCGATGCACTTGTCCCATCGATGCTCAACATACGTCACGTGGACGCGATTGGAATAAATTTAATAAATTAGAGTATAAATAATGCATGCGATACTGGTAATCGTCAATCCACGACAAAATTTGGAACGAGCACCAAAAAATCAATAAGAGAAATCAAATTTGATTTGCATTTTGGAGAGAGGAGAGAAAAGAGGCCTGGTAAACTAAAGTATAATTGGAACAAAAATTTAAGTTTTAAGTAAATGAATATTTATTTAGATGATAGCCAATAATTACGATTGGAATCATTTCAACACGTACAGGTGTATAAAATCAATATGCTAGTCTAATAATACTTCTAATAGTCCAATTTGATCAATAAGAAATAATTAGAAGTAAATAAAAAATACATAATAGGGTCATTTTTATTGTTTTTTAGTGTTTACTATTAAATTTCATTAAGTTTACTATTGAAGCAAACTTGTATAATGTTGATTTGAAGTTAATTTTTAAGGTATCATTATAGGAATAGTGCACTTATTGCTAGTAGCATGAGTAAGCACTGTTTCATCATTATTAATTGATACAAATAAATGAAACTGAGTAGTGTCTAGATTAATCAAGACCAACTTAGTCTAGGCTCCTCATTATGCAATGTAAATTAAGGACGAGTATTTTGTTAACAAAGACGAGACAATGTAGCACATATACTCATTTCAATCTTGTCGAGATGCGTGGCACTAAAAAGAGCCTCCGAAAGTTTAAAAATTTACTCTAGCGATTCTTTGTGACAATTTAAAAATTTGTAGAATCTTTCTATCATCGTAAAGCTTTGATTTTATAACACCATTCTTGCATTTTATGAATCACACGGTAACAAACACACTATGTTATCAATTTTGATTATCCAAAATATACTCGATCCATCTTACTTTGGATAACTGTGATGCTGCCATATCTAAAAAATATCAAATTAAAATGAAAGTTGAGAACTGAAAGGCATAATTTGATTATTATTATGATTTCTGTTTGTTTTTTAATGTAGCAAGATTGCCAAGATACAAATATAATTTTGTTACACTGTTAAAACTAGTCTGACAAAAAAAGAAACACTGAGGGTAGTGTTTGAATCACCATAGGAAAAATAATTTCATGCACAACAGTGGTGCAATTTAAAGTACCTTTAGTACATTGTAGAAGCTTCTCGTTTGGATACATGCAACAATATGGTCTGGAGGAATAAGGTACTGTATGTTATCCTGAAACAGCTGTTCCATATCCCTCAAGTCTTACACGGATAAACCTGGCATCCCATTTGGTCCCATAAATACTTGATGAGTGATAAATCTGGAGACTGAGTATGCAGAACAAAGAAATGTTAAACACAACACATTCTTGAGAACAGCCATGTGTGACAAATCATTATCTTGCTGGAAGATGGCCATTTTTAGGGGTGCCGTGAAAGGCAACAGAAGGTCATAGTATTTCCTAAACATACCACCGTTATCAATGTCCCTCATATCATTACTGAAGGTAACCTGCTGTCATATGAGATGGCTTTTCAGACTGTCATTTCAGCAGTGGGAGCATTGTGCACTCAGAAGTAAAGAAGGATTGAAGAGCAAACCAGTTGTTCTCCACATGCTGACACAGGGTCCATTTGCTAACAGAATTGGAAATCATTAGTAGTCCAGGCTTCTCAGTCATTGCACCACTCCAAAGACAATAATGTGAGGATTCTAAATGCAAGATGTATAGAGGTCACTATGCATTCAAATTTGTCCCTGCTAATGATAAGGGGAGAAATAAAGTTCTTTAGTGAGGCTTTCACCCATTTGGATGGTAGTCAAAGATACCATGACAACAGTTTTTGCTCATCTCACATTAGACAATCATCTCTCTGGGATATCCAGAACTTGCTTGCCATATGTGCATAGCCTGATATATCCAATGGCCTCAACACTTCACAGTCATTTCATAACATCTTAGATGACAGGCAAAACTGCCTTCCCACTCGCCTCAACTCAACAACGTGGCCTTCATCAAACTCCATTAACTATGCATTTCTTTGATACAATCAAAGACAAATGTCTTTGATTGTATCAAACAGGCATTCTAAGAGCTCCAAACAACAGATACAATAAAAATTCAGAATACAGCAAGCCACTTGCCTGGGTGCAATTGAACCACAATGGTAATCATTAACACAACTCGGAGATAGCCATATACAGAATTTTACAGTGATTGGACAATTCAATATAAATGTGTTTTTGTAAACGAGTCATAAAATTCCTGATCACTCTCTCCAAAAGAGAAATTTGTCAAAATTTTAAGTTTATCTCAATAATACAAAAAACTATATACTTGCTAGTTAAATGTTAAGAAAGTTATTTAATAAATATGAGTTATACATTTAAATAAAATTCTGTTTAAAGCAAATTAATGATATTGCAATGAATTTTCCGAAAGTCACAAAAACATAAATGGCCACAAAACGGATCACCGATCGGCAAAGCCGACGGATTGAAAATTTAATCCATAAATGTGAATAACCGCATGAAGTACATTTTCGAGAATCACTATCAAATCTGCATGAAAAATGTGACAAAATATAGCAATAAAAAATAGTGAATCTGTAAGTCATATCTAGGCATACTAACTAATCCAGCACAATCTGCATTGGCACAATGCCAAGCTAGTGTGTTTCATTTTAACAGTGTTTATTTTTATAAAGCAGGTATTTAAAGAAGCATGAATTATTGTGATGCACACATGGAATGAAACATACACACACACCATTTGTATTCAAATGTTAGAAGTCTTTAAAAACATAAGGACTAGCATAAATTTCCAATAAAAAAAAATTATAGAACTAATGTTAATACTTAACAATTACTGATAAAACAGAACAATAACATAATTTATACATTTATGAAGGAAGGAGCATTGTTCGGTGGGCACATTACGCAATAAGTGTTCCGAACCGAAACTAATGTAATTGATAATTTACTAATTACAATTGATATCAAAAGAACAATAATGTTAATTGTTAATAATTGAAAAATTAAAGAACTTTTTAAATTTAAAATATCATATTTATGCAAAATACTAGTTCTATATAACTAATGCATTCCGAATATAATTAACACATCGATACTTTCAAGCGAACGTAAAATTTTAGTGAAGTTTCGAATAGAGATTAATATATAAAATAAGAAGAAATCTTGTGAGGTTGTACAGATTATTATTGATAATTATTTCAGAACTTAAATGATAAACATCGAGTATTGAGAAATCTTTGTGTTTATAATAATACGCTATTTGGTAAGCTTCAAGTTTTGTAATAGACTAGTATTTACATAATGTATAAATGTACATGTATAATTTTATCTATTTGACCAACTGTACGCTTTTTATTTTGTTTTCTCTTACGTAAAATAGTTTTAAACAGCTGTAAGAAAGAAATTTTAGTAGTATGTTAAAATTCGAAATTATAAATAAATGATTTTGTTATAGTTATTGAGGACAGTTATAAATTTTAATGAAGCCAAACTGATAATTACACACAAACATTAAATATTAAGTTGTAATTTCTCAATTATAAAGTTTATTTAAATATTTATATTTTCTTTTTTACGTAAAATACTCTGACTCGTTTCTACGAACGCTTTTTTATATTTACGTAAACTCCGATTCAGCTTAATGACTCAATTTACCATTTTGAAATCTTAAAAGTTTCGTAAATATAAGGATTAATCATTTTAATCATATAAATAAGAAATAACAATCTAATATAAATGTATACGTCCTGTACATTGAATTTTAGTAAACACATAATATGATAAAAAAAAATAATTTAGTAGTTGAAAAAATAGCAATTCAAAATAAGCTTACACAGCACAAACGCTTATTGTATTTTTGATGTTATCACACACGTTACACTTATTGTAACATTATAAATAATACATGTTTAAAGTTTGTAGCAAATTTTAAATTTCTATAAAATTTATATTTTTGTCTCTCACTTTTATGGTAGTTCTTTGCAACAAGTCTTCAAAATTAAATTTTGTAGACTTGCCTTAAAGAATATATTAGTTGGAGTCGTGTACAGAATAATAATATTCAATTTATTAAAATCAGTACTAGAGAATTCTTATATATTCTCAGGTAAACATAAGGTGAATTTTTTTTAATTTTCTAAGGTGTGTGTGTTTGTATTCTACACTTTTCAGTAATTTAAAACAAGAAATACAAATTTTACACTACAATACTATCAATAATTTGTATAAGAAAGAAAGCTTTTCCTTTTAGAAATGATTATAATGAATTTCTTTGAATTTTAAACAGAATGTGTTAACTGACTTTATATATTTTCAATACAGACAAGAGCAAATAGTATGGTATAGTTTATTTTCTGGATCTTGGCCTGGTAATGTGCAATACTCTACGAGTTTGAAGGTGTTTATTCCGATTACCTCTCAGTCTTGCAAATATTAAAGACTACAAATAAAATATTAGTTGTAATCATCATTAAACTTTGCCAAATTACAAGAATACAGTCATAAAATCAAACACTTTGTATCTATTATCAGAGTTTAAGACCATTCTAAGTGTGTTCAATCTACATTACCTTAGATAATCAAAACACTACTACATAAATACATATTTTAATTTTCTGTATGCAATTTTTCTTATATAAAGATATAATTAAGATTACAATTGTGTGGATTAGTGCAATAAAGCATAAGCATATTTACAGCAATTTTGCTATTATGTGTTTTATGCAACTCACCAAAGATTGCTACGTACAATAGTAAGACATGCTTACAAATAATGCTACTTATGTCAGCATATACAACTTAAACATGGAAGTAAATTAAATTTACTCAGATATTACAAGAAATATACCACAGATATTGAAAATTCTAACCATTGCTTTTAATTCTTTGGTATTGTAAACATTTCTTGGACAGTAAATTTGGCCTCTAGTAAAGTAACTTATGCACTATAGTTTTATTGTTATATTTAAAGCTATTTTCATTCAGAATTTTTCTTATATAAGATAACGTAATTACTAAATTAGTTAATAGCAACCATTTTAGCTTTTAAAATGGTTAATTGCATAGTAATTTTCATTTAGGTTACACAAAATCAAGTGCTTTTATTCGTTTACAAATATATGATTCAAATATGGCATATGGTGTGCAAAAATTTATTTAAAATAATGATGATAAGACTACTTTATATCTATAAATCAACAGAATGATATTGTTTTCTTTACATATACATACATACAAGAAAGACTTTGGCTGTACACGAGGTGTTTAGCCAGCAGAAAAGAGGGTAAGGGAAAGAGGCGGGGAAGAAGGAGGGAGAGGATATAGATAGTAGAGAAAGGTAGGATCCCTGTGAACGGTGTACGTATAGCTACAGTACCCTTTATGTTTGATGTTGATGTGCAGTTTTTTGGCTGCAGGGCCGTAGTCCCCCCGAAGGGTCTAAAAGAAAACCCGAGTGTAGCGAACACCAATGATTCAGTGCCGCCACAAATAGCTAATTGTAGAAGTTAGTGCCAAGTGGCTGTTAGTAAGAAGACTTATAACTACTTTATGCTAATGAAACTGAACATGAGTGTGAATCTTAATGCTACTTAACAGCTAGACAGACAGCNCACCCGGCGCAGATTAGTAAGTAGTTAATAATACGCCAAGGTGTTACTAGGGAAGGTTAGTACCCAGAGTGGTTTCCCGTTGCCTTCTCTGGGGCGCGATGTTACGCGAGGAAAAAGAATGCCTTCCGGGAGGACTTTTATGGGGAACGGGCCTCCTATTTAGTCGTTATCGGCAAGGAGAAACCCGGAAAACTCCAAGCAGCCAGCCTGTCCGATCGCGGCGCGAACTCACGACCGAACTCAGTGTTTAGGGTACGAAGACCGCTCGGCCACTGGTGGGCGATTACCAATATATAGTTCATTTTTTAGAGCATTTAAGCCGTTTACAGCTGTTGCGTCACAAATGTTGTGCTCGACCAATACGAACACCTTAAATGCTGGTATTTCGATCAGACTCCGATTAGCACTCCGTTGGTCACGATCGTCGTACGGATGCACGTGCTAGCAGAACACGTAGCACGAAAACTACGTCACAGTAGAAGTGTCCAACATACAAAAAGTCCCAGAAAGGTTTTAAATATATTGCTTCCATCGTAATTTTTCGTTTTACGGTTATGAAAACAGCAAAAAAGNAAGACATAACTACTTACTGTTAATGAAACTGAACGTGAGTGTGAATCTTAATACTACTTAACAGCTAGACAGACAGCATAAAAAAGGAAACAAACACAATGACAAACTAGATGAGACGAATGGCTGGACAAAAGACAAATATGCAAGACCCCAAATTTTTTATAAACATTAACTTACTAACTAAACTAAAATTTCTGGTAGGACAAACCTAACCAGAAATCAAGAAACAAAGAAATTGTTTATATGTAAAGAAATCAAGATTTTTTACATATAAACAATTTTGTTTAGTGACTAATTACTTTCATTTAATTATAATAAATATCGATTTTAAATCCTCAAAATTTTAAATAAAATTAGCACAAAAGACCTTAAATTATTTTTTAAAAGATTATTGAATTTGAGTTTTTTTGTAACTTAAACTGTTACTGTTATTTTCAATACATTGGATATTAAAAACATCAAAATTTTTTCTACTCACCTCCACAAACACAGATCATACACTTCCGGAGTTGGTTTTGTACTATCACAGTCAATGACTACCTACGTTGTTTTTGGAATGTCGGGAATATTTTAGCCTGAGCAAATCTCCAACTTCATCTATAGCAGATAGTGCCTTAAAATACATTTAAAAACAAATAAGAACGATAATTAATGATCTCCAAAGTATATTCGACTTGTACCATTTCTTACCTTATCTAACATTTCACGTGTATGAGCGGCGGATATACAAAAACGTGCTCGCGATTCGACGAGCGGCGTGGCGGGAAAGGCGACCCCAACCGTCGCTATTCCGCGCTTTAGTAATTCCCGGACGAAGGCCCTAAACAAATATTTATTGTAAGAAGCGAGGTTCATAAGAAAGGCAAAATAATTACGTTATCTTTCACAACAAATTGAATTAAACATTCTTTATTGACAATTTTAAATCAAATCAGTTTTCTTCACTAATCGAGGGGCTTATTGGAAATACATACTCCAAGGGTTGTATACCCACATTAACAAAATGTTACATGTTAAAGTGGCAGCAAATTAACAAAGAAATCCTCCTTTCCTCTGGAATTTCCTAATGTGATATATGCTGTTTTTCCACAGAGCCCCTCGATTCTAAATTAATTAAACTAATTCAGGTCAATGAAAATTACTTATCACACAATACTATGGAATGATAAGTAGATAGAAAAAAGAAAAAATGCAAATATTTAATTTTTTGGGAAAATCTTAATATTGAAAACACAGTTACAAGTACAATTCAAACCATCGAAAATCCTACTCTGGTAAAACCCCATTATCTCGACTCTCTGATAACTCAACATTTTTCTGTATTTTAATTGGTCTAATGTATTATTCTACAAGAGAACCTCGTGAGTCTACATTGTTGACAGGTGACCCTATTAACCTGACCTACACTTGACATATTAAAAAGAAAATGCAAGTTTTTCTGAGAATCTGCTGTTCTATTGTATGAAGAAACCTCTATATGGCTTACTTTTCTCTTATTTCTCTCCCACCACAAAAGTTGCTGTTATCTCAATTCCTTCACTAGGAGGGCACCATCTAGTTACAGTTCTGCTTATTAATTACTCAAATTTCATTTGTGTAAAGTAGCTGGCTGCATATTTTACAATCGCTCTACGTGGGCTACGGTCATTAACACTTAAAAGAAAAGGTAGAAATTCTAAGAAAACCCATAAGCAGGAAATGCTGAAAAAGAATATGGTATACCAATGAAAACCCATAAGAAAATGCACATAGATGTCCAACTTCCGTCTCGTCAAAGAAGCTATTGTAATGCGATTTAGGCTAATACTCTAACACAGTACGATAATTTAAACGATCACTTGTATGCAAATTCTCATTAGACAGGCAATTTCATGAATTTCACTATTATTTTATGTACTGAAGCAAGACAAAGTCGAATAAACTCAAAAAGCATGCCAAATTGTGTATACTGTATTTAACGACACCGCCAACCATTTAAAATTTTCCGAAAACCTTGTTAACTCAACACAGTTTTATCCACAAGGCATCAAGTTATTGAGGTTCCACCATGTGTTGTTAAATTATATTTATCTTATTGAAACTGCCTCGAAACTGAATATTTTAATTACATTCATTAATTAACATTAATACTATATCAAGAAAACAAAATTGAAAAACTAAAATTTTATAGCATTTTTATGTACTGTACATTAATATTTTTAGTATAGGATAAAGCAATGTTAGCATTATTATTATTATTATCGATCATTAAAGATCAAACCAGAATGGCTAACAATTATATTATCATAATATACATAGCAATTAATATTAAAAATGCAGCTTGTAAGAACTTTTAAGAGTCTCCGGTCGGACAGAAATTGATCATTTTATAACCGGTTTTGACTTGCATCGTTTATATTTGAATGTATTTTGAATTAAAAAATTTATGGTAATTAATAAACAATAACAATTTACTTATAACATTTAAAGAAAATTATTATTAATTTCTTTCTAGAATGATTAATATAATCGAAAATAGCTGATATTGTAAGAAAGACATGAACAATACAATAGACAATAAATTTTAGTTTAGCTGAATACTTCATACATTATATATACACATACGCTGAACATATACGCATGCATAAATTTTATCAAATAATCTGTAATATAAGGAAGAATTCCAAATAATTTACATTTTAAAATCACTTACGGTATTTTTGCCGGCATATATAATAATAGTGGTACGACGGGAGAATCTTTGTTACCATAAATAATGAAACCCTTTTCTTTCAATTTCTGTCTAAAGTATCGGGTATTCTGAGCCAACTGAGTAATTCGTTGCTGTCCTGTATGCATAATATAAAACAAAAAATTATAGTATTACTTTATATTATAGAATTCTATCTCATTAAATTGATTTTATAACTAAAAGTAAAAATAATTTTCCTCTCTATTAAATCACCTTACGATCAAAAATAAGGAAAAAGATCAATATCATTTCTGACATGAATCAATTTATTGATTTCTAATTTAAAAACGGAGAATATTGATTTTAATATCTTATTAAAATAATCTTAAATGGATTCTATTAATATTATTATGACTTAAAATCATCACTCTTACATAATTTAAAATAATCAATAACTCGACAAATAGAACATTTCGATAAGCGAACGATTAGATAAAAATGTAGGCCAAACAAATGATTCGTAAACCGTCGACTCACGGCATGACAAATCATTTATCGCCTAGAAGACGCTTAAACGATATCGTAATTAGGAGAACCTCAAAAATGAAGCAATCTTATATCTGTCAATGATGTTGACACGAACATTACCTAGCAAATCTTTTACAAAATGATTGTAATTTATAACAAATCGATAAGCTCGACGGCTACTTATTTATAATGCACTTCGCCTGATATTCTGTAAGGAGAAAGCTTCATAATTGTTTCAATTAATTAAATAATCAAGACAGTATATTGAAATTTTATAATATATTTTGCAATGTGCATTTCTATTTCAAAAATTATTGATAATTTTATCATCTGTTTTAATTTGGAAAACTAAAACCTTATATACAGATATTTTCAGATTAACTGATTATATTTTTGAACTGATAGTTTATCTTGAAATGCCTTTACAGACGTATTAAATTAATTTAAAATATTCTAACAATTTCCTAGTATATGTTTGTTTGCCTCAAATTTCCAAGCTTTCAATGGCAAAGCATTAATAATATATATTACAATAATTAGAAAAAATTATATAAAATTACTCTATGATTTTGCTATTATACATTAGTATACATTGTTATTGATGATGTGTTAAATTAAGCCAATGTTTTAAAATTATTTTCTAGGATTTAGGAGTGCAAGGTGCTATATTTCTTCTGGTTTAGCTTCTAGTTCAATCAAGAGAAGCGAAATAAAGGTAAAGAATAATATATAATAACAAGGACTTAAGTTACGATTAATAACAAATTTTGTAGCAGATCTATGCCAAGTTTATAATATTAATCTAAATATTTTTCTACTGTTTCGTGGCAACTTATTGAATAGATATGACCTAGATATAGCTTTACTGTTACAAAGATTGCTTATTATAATCAATATTTGTTTTGCATTTATCTAAAAATTACAATGCAAATGCATATTTGCTTTTGTCTAAATCGATTTGCCCCGTTTAATTTGTTAAAATCTTCGCGTCGGTACTAAAAATCGACATGTTGACGAATTAGTTAGTTCTCTCTCTGCTTAAAACGAAGCCTCATTTGGAAATTAACGAAATCGAATTTTTAAATGTCGATAAGCGCGATATATTTTTAGCTTTCGACAATTTAGGTTATATAGAATCAATTACTTTTCGATGTTTTTTTCATCGATAATATCTCAGATTACCTTCGTTAGTTCCATCTTCACCCATAATAACTTTCATAGCTGAAGTTATCTGACATACAACCGGCGATGACATACTCGTAGCATAACTAAAACTGTAGCAATTGCTTCGTAGATAGTTAATAAGATCCTAAAAATAGAAGAATTAATATTAATACCATCTGCGAAAGCTTAAACGTATCATCTTATTGTTCAGAAAATGGATTAACGTACGAGCTCTAATAAAATTTTATTAAATAATCAATATATGGATTTCGAATCTGGTCTATAAACCCCATTTAATAATTCAGTACAAACATAGTGATTTGAAATTGTGCAAATGCATGACGTGAAATTACAGTCTAAAATTAGAAGAATCTGACAGACTATTTAAATAATTTATGCCTGTTACTGTACCTTTGAGCCTGCAATGTAGCCTCCCGCGGCTCCGAAACTCTTGGTGAACGTTCCCATTAATATATCTACATCTTTTGGATCACAGCCGTAATAGTCGACGACGCCTCTGCCGCTGGTGCCCAAAGCACCGATGCTGTGGGCCTCATCTAAATAGAGATAGGATTTGTATTTTTTCTTCAGATGAATAATATCTGGTAGATTGACTATGGTACCCTCCATGCTAAAATTCAAAATAAAAATTTTTGAAATTACAATATAATTTAATGCAAAATATCTTAAAATGACAAGACTCGAAATTTGTCGACCTATATACTCCTTCGACGATGATGATGATTTTCCTCCAAGGACGGAGTGTCCTGGGTTGCCCGGTAATAAGAGCAGTTCTTAATTTAGTCTCCAAGTCTCCCATATCTAAATGAACAAGTTTTAATTAAATATTCAAATCCATAAAAACGTTATTTCCGAAATTTAGAAGTGTATGCAATTTACCGTTATGTTTGAAAACTTGGATCGAGGCGCCCGAAAGTCGGCACCCGAGAATTAAAGAGGCATGGTTTAATTCGTCACTTAATATTAGACACCCTTTAGTGACTAAGGCCGGTATACATGTTGAATTAGTGGCAAATCCCATTCCTACTACTATACTATCTTCTACGCCTAGAAATCTTGCGACTAGCTTCTCCAATTCTTCGTGCATATCCAATGTGCCTGAAAGAGGAACAGCAGTTTTATCGATGGCAAAATAACTAACTTTCGGTGCCCCTCCGCTGCCGAACACCCACCTAATTCGTGACGTGTAGTACACACTCCGACGCCGTATGTACATATAGATGTTTCCACTGTATCTGTACACTTTCCTTCATTTTGTGCAAATCCCAAATAGTTGTAGGAACCTAAGTTGACTGCTTTGCTCGACGTACCCGGCATCCTGTAACATTTAAAGCAAATATGTTTACATTGTTTATGCAAATAGCTACGTTGTTTATGTAACATTTAAACTGTCAAAAATGCAATGCAATAATCTCAAAAACTATTTTACTGGATTTAAAGTTCACAGTTACGTAAAACGTAAATCTGCCAACAAGGCCGACGAATAATGGACGATAAATAATTTCTGCCATTTATAGTTCCTAGAAGGAAACACGCACACATAACAAAGAAACATGATTCATTTTTGACATATTTTAATTGAATTATATAACGTCAACATATTTACATAATTAACTGTAATTACCGAGATATTTAACCGTGCTAAAAATTAGCAACAATGTTTTAGAATTATTTCAGCAATTTCTTTCTAGAATACTATAATGATCTCGAAAGTAATGTTATTTTGAAGTTCAGGACATTAACGGATGTTTTTATAAATAGCAGTATTCGGTGATGGATCGATACGTATCAAGGTGACAATCTTTAAGGTTATCAAAGATAGAGAAAAACATTATCAAGATATAATATTTAACTGTTTACATACCAACTATGTAAACAGATGAGTATATATATTATACTTTTGGAGTTCTGCCAAGACGATAAACACAATTTCTGTTTGTATACTCTTCTTTCCAAAGTAGACGCACAAATATAGTTAAGCAAATTTGGAACGCGAAGTTCTATAGTTTTTGGAAGGCAACTTACGTGAAATGCCAGTTGTAGTCATTGGACACACGATCCTTTATGTCAATTATCGCACCGGGGGTGCTGCAGATCGGTTTGTTGACGCAATCGGCTCCTCTTCTGAAGAGATTTCTTGTGTAAAAACACTGGAAACTTCTATATAGCGGCACATATCCCTTAAAAGCAAAAGTTTTAAGTTTAGTCATCCGATGAAAAATTTAACACAGTCGATCTTTACTACGACATCACAATACATTAATAAGGAAAAAACCTTATCTAACAGAACTAATATTAATCCGTTCCATTTAGCAGATAAAAATAATGCAACCGACAGTAACGGGCAATTTACTAATTGGATATTAATGCAAAAATTAGCGATATTACGAAAAAGATAAGGGAGATGGTAATCCATAGAGATTTATATACTCATTATTCATAAATGGCAATTCACCCTTCCGATCTTTTTCCACATTTTAATCAGGAAAGCTACACAGTATACATAATAGATTTTTTTTATTTACAGGACGTTTGGCATCAGTTCTCAAATTTAACTTCACGGCAAGCATCGAAATGCCAGGTAGACTAAAATTAGACCTCTCGGATAAATTAATTAGTGTTACCGCAAGGAAGAAAAGAACCACGTTGTAAAGCGTGTCACGGGGAGCGGAAGAAAAACACCTTTATTTTAGGAACTAGATACTAGGAAGGCGTTCTATCTTTGTACGAGTAAAAACCTCACAGACTATCGAATGCACAGAGAAACATGCCAAAGCTTTAAAATACATCGACCAAACCGTTTTCAAAAATAACCACTCTTTACGGAAAGGTTCAAGCATTATCTCGGAAAGAATCGGCCCATTTTAAAAGCCCGAGCGGGCAACCGGCTCTGCCGTTCCTTTGAAAACCGGGCCAAAATTCCAAAACTGCTGGAGTCTATCGCGGCTTTGTTTTGGAGAAATGCATTCTAAAATGCCAGAATTGTTAACGCAGCCGCACACTGCCTCTATGGAACGGTTCCGGATCCGCCGGCCGGAAAGGCCGCGAGCGTGCAATTTCGCCAAAGTGCGACTAATTGCCCTACGAAGGATCCAAAACATTCTAGTTCCAAACACCACTAAAATATAATCATTACGAATAGTTTTAAGACATCACACGCCCAAACATCGCTTAAAATCGCCACGCATCGAGCATCCATCCTTTGTATTTCCAAACACATCTCATACACAAAGAGGCAGGAGGGGGTAAAAAAAAAAAAAAAAAAGCACACGTCTACGTTAGTAACGGCGAGGTAAACGACATTAAAAATCGTAACAGACTGGCGGAAAACTCGGTCGTTCCACGGTATAAATAGCAGAAAAAACGGAAGAGGGACATACGAATCTACAAAGCACTCGGGCACACGAGTCGAGTGAAGGTTAGGTTCGATTAGGGGAAGGTGGGCTTACCTGTCTATTCTTCTCGGAAGCCGAGTGTTTCTCTTCCAAGCCTATTTTGCGAAGGAGGTCCCTCAGATGTCCGAAAACAATTAAAATACCGTATCCCAGGTAAGTCAAAACGGCTACGATCAGCGGAGTTTCTTCTAATTCTTCGGACTTCATGATGTCATACTGGAAAGAAGAGGCAGAAATTGAAATTGGAAACCGGTCACGTGGTCGGCGAACGTTGCCGCTATTGGTCGAAACCCAATTCGTCTGCTTTAAAAAAATAATAATACAGTAATAATAATAATAAAGAGAATCGCGGGGAAGCCGAAGCGACTTTTCGAAATTTCTGAATGGTAAATTAATCGATTTTCCAAAAATATCCGTAACGTAATTTGGGAAAAAAAACGACAAGAATTTAAAGGGGGAAAAAAGGTAGATATTTCGTGTTACGTCACGCCAGAAGAATCGGTGCCCGTCGAGAATTTAAGGGCGACTCGCGGTGGGAAAACCCGGAGTGAAAGCTGACTAAAATAAGAGAAATTTCGCAATTGGCAGGCGCAAAAATATCGAACAGGCGAGGGGAATGCGTTCGCCATCGATTACAAATCGATTTTTTTCACATCGCCCCGCATCCTACGGGGAGGGGGAGGAGGTGGTGAAATAATTTTCCACGCCGATCGCTATTTCTCGCCGCTGCCATATACGGACGGCGGAAACGAGATTTCTAGAAGGTTACCTCCGATTAACCGGGGTCGTTATAAAAATTATAATTAAGAACGACGACGACGAAATTAATTAGGCTAGCCAGTTACGAATCTCGTTACAAATTATCGTCGAATTTCCGAGATAGATGGGAATTTAATTTCGCTCGCCAGGGGGTCGAAAATGTCGGAAGAACGCCCATTGGTCGGGCCGAATGTCCGACGTTTTAATTATTCGCCGACGACGCGTCACGTGGGCAGCCGGGCCAATCAAGGAGATCGTTTAAAAAATATTTGAAAGTAGTGGTAAATTACCGAGAGCGATTTCTTGCGAGTTATTCGAGACGCGTCATAACCACGCGAATTGCGCAATCGAAAAAACTTATCTAAAATGCGAGGGCGACGCGTGCAGGCACGCGTTATCGTGCACTCATCCTTACGACATACTTTGGTCGAGTATCATCAGACCCTAAATCCGACGCGTAGACCGGTTTGCGACATTATAACGAGGCTCGGCGTAGAGGTACGAGTCGGAGAGAAAGCCTTAATTTATACAACGTACGCGGCGACGCGCCCGTCGACGCTCAGACGGGAGCATAGGATAATTGCTCGGGTAAACAGCGCGGTGACGTTAATCCCCGCCAGGAAAGAGGATTACCATTAACGCGATTCGGGACGAAGGAGGACGTCATCGTCGGCGCGTCCTGCCGGAGGTAATTAACCAGCGATTACCGACCTACTTCGTTATTCATCCTCTAGGTCGCGTCCTCAGCGCCGCCTAGGCCGGAGAAGTGGGAGAGAAACGAGAACACGCGAGCGCCAGCGCCAGCGCCAGGTTCGATTCTCCCGCGGTGACGTTTGCCAAAGGGAGTCGAAGGTCGCGCGCCGTTTCGCTCCCTTCCCCCAAAACCGGTCGAGAGCGACGGGCCGTGACGCGTGCGTAACTCGGTCGTAGTGGGGGGCTCGGAGGAGCTTTCACGTCGCGTAGCATGGCCGGGCGACGCGACGTCGAGCGCGCTTTCGTAGCCGTCTCACCTTTTACCCACCGCGACTCTCCTATAAAGACCTTTTTAGTTAATCGACGGAGCGACTTCCGTTTCCGTCCGCGGGGTTCGGCCGGCGCACGTGACGGCAGTGTCATTCCTCCGACAGAGTTTCTCTCCCATTCGTTTCCATTTCTTCCCTCCGTCGCCGTCTGACTCATTCTTCGGCCCTTTTTCTTCATTGTTACCGAATTAATACCCGACACCGTCGACAATTGACGTCTTCCGAGGTCGTTCACCGCGCCGGCTTTTGTCTCGCGCCCGGCCTGGTCGCGGGCCGAAAAACGACAATAAAAAAATCAAATAAATCCGCAACCGAACCCGACTCCTCCGCGCTCGGGCTGATGCCGGCCGGCGCCGTAAGATGGCGCGACTCGGAGCCGATCGACGGCCACGTTCGGCCGCGCCGCGGAGGAAACAATAAAACGAGGAAAAAACAAACAAAAAAGAAATTTTGACTTAGGCGACGGCGGATGCGCGCGGGGAACGACGGACGGCGACGTCGAAGACGGCTAACAACCAAGATCAAGGTTAAATCAATGGAGTCGTCCGCTCCGACCTCTCTCCTCACCCCTCCTCCTCCGGCAGACGTTCCGCAACGCGGCCATTACTCGCCGGTCCCCCGAACGCCTTCCACCTACCTGAGACGTTTGGCACGTACATATTGCGAATCCCTCGTCTTCTACCGCTCTCCCGGTACACGTCCGACACGTGTCTGAGTAGTGTGATGCGTCGAGTCATGTGTAGAAGCCGCGCACTAAGCGGCGTCGTCGTCACTCCGTCGCTCGGCACCCCCGCGTCTAAGCATACCTAGTGGCCATTTCTGGAAGCTGTTTTTAAAGAGAAACGTCGCTCGCCTAACCTCCCCTGACGTCACCGCACCAATGACGACTTACTTTACCCCGTTCGTGACGTCACAGCGGGAAGTCGCGTGTGTAAGCGGCGTTTTTTCCCCACCTTCCGATATTAATAAATCCGGATTAATCGCTCGACGCCGTATCCGTTCGCCTCGACTGCAAAAATTATTATTATTATTATTATTAGCCTTCGATCTAGTCAGGGTACCTCGCTGGCGATTTTTCTCTCGCTTCGCCGGTGGGGAGAGCGTGAAGGCCGAGCCCTCCTCCCGCTCCCTCTCTGTCACGTGACGCGCATCCGAGCGCGGAGGGCCATATTTTTCGCCTTGGGAGGGGTAGGGCGGGCTCTCCGCTCCGGTAGCTTTTTCTCCAATCATTTTTGGCAGCCGAGTTTCGCCGGCAGCGGCTCGTGTGACGAAAAATCGATCGCGCGATTTAATAGCAGCGTAAACGGGCGAGCGGGTGCAGTCACGTGACGCGCGTGCCAATCGATTAACTCGCGTGTCGTGACGTTTAAAAAGTAAGGAAAAAAAATATCGCAGATAACAGCATTTTTCTAGTGTCGCGTTATCGCGGTCCCCAATTACTTTAACCGCAATCCCCAAACGCCATTTTCACATTTCAAACGCGAGCGAAAGCGCTAGGAAAAAAAAGAAAAAAAAAATTCGTCCTGTCGAACGTACGCGCGATTTTGCGCAATTATTTCTGGAAATCGCCGTCACGTGACGCGACATCGATTAGAAGGGAGTAATTAACTTCCGGTAGGTTCGTTATTAATTTCGTTCGTGTGACCCGTAACGTTCTCCTCGATATAACGAACGAGCCGTATTTGGAGGACGTATGCGATTTTTACCAAGTGTGACGGACCGTTACTAGTAGCTAAGGGGCGAGCGATTCTTGTCGCGTTGCGATTATTTTCGATGATTTCCCGAAGCATTTTTCTGTAATTCGCAAACGGAAACGGGAAGAAACGCTTTTTAACGAAAACGTAACGTACGTTATAAAGCGGAAGTTGATCTTTGAAAGTAATTATCGTAACCCGAAATAAACAAGAACAGCAGATATTTCGCGCCATCGTAACAGTTAAGACCATCTCTTAAAATGGGTTACATAAGATAACATCGCGTAACGTCACGCCAACCTTACACCTACCGAAATCTTAGTATACGCGACGCGACGCGATAAACTATAGAGAAAGCTAATTTTCAAGCTCGGATGGCATTACGCGTCGAATTTGTGCAAAGATTTGGGAAAAGAAAAAAAGAAAACGTTACGTCCGTAACGCATCGCCCTTACCAATAATTAACGGTTCTTTAGTTGCCGTTACGCGACACAGAAGCGATTTCTCCCGTTACTGCTAGATGGGAGCGCGAAACTCGCGAATTGTTGGTTTCCGGTATCGCGCGATCGGCGATCGGCGCGATAAATCGATTAATAGCGCGTGACGATCGATAGTTCGGAGTCTCTACGGGTCACGCCATCGACGCCTTTAGCGCTTCGTAGAAGGCCACCGTTCCATTAACGTTAAGAATCGACCGGCCAGACATTAACGCGCCACGCCCCTCGGCGTAATCGATGCCACGCGTACACCCCCGACCAACAGAGCAAACATCACTGTTTACCTTCGTTTAGCGTTTATCGGTGTTTTCCGCGTGGTTACGTCACTAGGACGACCATTTTTAAGCCTGGAAGTGAGATCGCGTCACGATAAATCGCAGGTTACGCACGCGTAGCCGACGTAACGGTAGCGATTTGCTGATAAGATCGAACGGGAACGTCACAATACTAAATTTAATACAGGTTATCCAAAATAGGGACTTCAAACCCGCATATTACACAAGTGGATAGTTGTGTTCTCCAATCGTGTGGTTGGTACCAGAACCCGACATCTAAACGACTATCCGAAAAACACTTCCAGGAAAATTCTGGTGCGTAATAACACCAGACGGGCGCTAAGCAGCGCGATAAATGTGCGATAACAAAGCGATATCTCTGAAAACGCTATAAGCGGGTTGTGTTTACCTTTATAGGTCTGGCGATACTATATTATTCGCGTACTGTATTATTCCGAAGTAGATGTTGCCATTACGTGACTTTGCTGGGAATACGAACGGGTATTATTTGACGATATTCTATTATCTTTGTGGTTATTATTTACGGAAGATTCCATAGAATTTCTGGTTCGGGGTCCACACGCTAATCACAATACAGAAATACAATAGAGAGAGTTGCATGTTCGTTATAACAACGACGCACGAGTTATAATGGCGTAACAAGAAAATACAGATTTTCGCATACGCAAGATCAATCCAGGTTACATCCACGAACTGACTGAAGAACTAGTACAGTATTTGTGTAGTGTATTTTATTGTAGTGTAGAGCGCTACACTATACAGTGTATTGATACTTTCCCAGCATAATACAGCACAATGGAAGTGTATAGAATATAGTGGGAATGTACCCGAGAGCAATACAATGTTACATCTCGGTCGCAATACAAGGAATGAAAAATACGATGTGACGTAATTGAAAACAATCGTAATTTGAACGTGCCGGATAGCGGAATTTCAGGTATTTGTCTGCAATTTGGAGAACAATCGATTTAATTTTTTAAATTATCCGGATTTTTGTTTCTTTTGCCGAAAATCAAAATGCAAAATGGCGAATACAAAGACAAAGAAATACAGGCTTTTATTTTTAACTTTTCCGCCCTGTGAGCACTAAGAAGGTCTCTTTTTGCAAGCCCATTACAGGTTCGGCCAGGCCCACAACGGGGCGGCCGGGTGGTGAGGGACGCGGACCGTATCTCCAAAAAATTCCTGTGGATTATTCGATCCCGGGTCCCCCAAAGCGGTAGGCTGCCACTTTGACCGCTCTGAAAGGAACATTGCGACGAAAATAAAAATCGATCAAAATGTTCACCAACAACGATTAGAACTCTGGTTTGTTTGTAGCACTGTTTATAACAATGGCCAAACAAAATGTACCACGGCCGATTACCAATATCTTCTTCTTCTTGGTGCCATATCAGATTTCTGACGTCGGCGACACCCGGCGCAGATTAGTAAGTAGTTAATAATACGCCAAGGTGTTACTAGGGAAGGTTAGTACCCAGAGTGGTTTCCCGTTGCCTTCTCTGGGGCGCGATGTTACGCGAGGAAAAAGAATGCCTTCCGGGAGGACTTTTATGGGGAACGGGCCTCCTATTTAGTCGTTATCGGCAAGGAGAAACCCGGAAAACTCCAAGCAGCCAGCCTGTCCGATCGCGGCGCGAACTCACGACCGAACTCAGTGTTTAGGGTACGAAGACCGCTCGGCCACTGGTGGGCGATTACCAATATATAGTTCATTTTTTAGAGCATTTAAGCCGTTTACAGCTGTTGCGTCACAAATGTTGTGCTCGACCAATACGAACACCTTAAATGCTGGTATTTCGATCAGACTCCGATTAGCACTCCGTTGGTCACGATCGTCGTACGGATGCACGTGCTAGCAGAACACGTAGCACGAAAACTACGTCACAGTAGAAGTGTCCAACATACAAAAAGTCCCAGAAAGGTTTTAAATATATTGCTTCCATCGTAATTTTTCGTTTTACGGTTATGAAAACAGCAAAAAAGTACGACCACAGAAAAGTAACGACTGGTTTGGAAAAGATTTCGTTGGTATGGCGTAAAATTTTAAGTGTCCATTGTTTTCTTATTTTCTTATTGTATTTCTAAGGAAATAACGCAGTGACGCGGATTGACACTCATCCATTCTATCTTATAAATATCGAATAAAAAATTAGTAACCAAACGGGTATATTTTCAAATTACAATTGGTTGATGTGTGGAATTGCCCGAACGCCATTTTTCAACCGGGCAAGGTGGCCCACCAGTGGCCAAACAGTCTTCATACCCTGAACACTGGGAGTTCGGTCGTGGATTCGCGCCTCGCTTGGACGGGCTTTCTCCACGTCTGTAACGCCTAAATAGAGGCCAGTTTCCCTTAAAAAGATTCCCGGAAGGCATCCCCTACGCAGATCGCCGAAGTGTTGCGTTGCCATAACAACAACAACAACCGGCAAGGCGAACCCAGCGCCATTTTTTATCCTACGGCAGACGACCGAGTGCAAGGAACAGTAAACCTTGACACCCTTGGCTTTCTTACTGCAGTTTTAAGTAGTTTAAACAATAAATAAATCGCAAAAAGCCAATCGAATCGAAGATAAAAATATACAGTAGAGCGTCGATTATCCGAAAGAATTCCAGTCGGCAAATTAAATTTTCGCAATTGCTGTGGCGCTAACATCTTTGGCTATGTCTTCGGCTACTCAAATATTTACGTTTTTGATACTAAATTAACTTCTGAAGTATTTTTTTTATTGTTTTTATATTTTTCAATATATTTGTTCTATTGGTACAAAATAAAAATTTTTTAACGATACAATAGTCTTAGTTAGGCTTAACATCGACGAAAATTCAACGCGAAGCGACACGCAACGGAGAAAAATTTCAACATCGGATACGATAAACTATTTTTTCGTACATAATCGTTTATCCGAACAACTCCAGTCCCCAATTGATTCGGATAATCGACGCTCTACTGTATTTCCATAATTCGTACGAAAGTAAATATGGCGGCCGCTTCGAAAACGTACGCTATTGTTTGAATAATACTTTATTCCAATTAGTAAGTTACGTCCGTTCCTCGTTATCACAAAGTATGTGCATTGAATTAAATAGAGAAGGTAAGCGGGGTTGGGCCTCCTCCCGCTCGCTTCTCTCAACCCCTGGCCCGAACTCCAACCTATTCCATCGAATTTCAGGGTTCGAATATTGTCTTATTCGATCTTTCGTATTTGCCCATTACAAAAATTGCGACTGTTCGGAATATTTCGAACCTTTAGACTTAATTATTAATTTATTGTAGCGTAGAATATAAGTTTATAATGTCCCACTCGACCTCTTGCGGATAGAAATCAAATATCGGGCCTCTTTCGCCCCAAGGCTTCCCACTTATTCCCAATAGGAGCGAGAACAAAATTCAATTTGAATTTAACTCGCGCGTGCGCATTATCCGATGAAATTTTTGTTTAACTAGTTTTAAATAGGCAGGAAGACCCAGCCTCAAAAGGCAAGTTAACAGGCACGAAACACAACGTGCCTGTTAACTTGCCTTTAAAGGGAATAAAGGCATAAAGGGCCAAAATACTCAACCCCGACAAAAGCAAACGGCTCGAAACCTATTTCCACCCGGCCAAAAAAAATACGTCATTGCCATACTTACAACGTCATCTTTCATCCACGAAAAACCCCGATACTGCGCATTTCGGCACGGCCTTTCCTTCGTCCACGTCCCCAATTTTCTCCGGATCTTCGGAACGTTCCGTTAAAAACCGTGCACCAAATTACCAAAATTAACGATGGCTTTCTCTAACCTCTGCACGTCCGTGCGTAACGTTTTCCCGCTGTTCCTCCGTGTCAAACATTGCAGAGGGNTTAGTCTTCGCATCGACGAATATTCAACGCGAAGCGACACGCAACGGAGAAAAATGTCAAGATGGGATAAATTAATATATTTTTCGCACATAATCGGTTATCCGAAACACCGATCCTTCGAACAACCCCATTCCCCAATTGATTCGGATAATCGACGCTCTACTGTATTTCCATAATTCGTACGAAAGTAAATATGGCGGGCGCTTCAAACAGTACGACAGTAAAACGAATAAAACACATTATGGAAAAAACTGTGGTAAGAGGAATATAAAATATTATATTCCTCTTACCACAGTTTGTTGCTAGCCAAGGACATCGTTCCTTGGCTAGCAACAATCACGGAGCCTACGTTGGTTGTGGCCGAAGTTTTCAACGCGAAAACGTGAACGTCCGCGTTGAAAACTTCGGCCACAACCACGCTATTGTTTGAATAATACTTTATTCCAATTAGTAAGTTACGTCCGTTCCTCGTTATCACAAAGTAGCGTATGTGCATTGAATTAAACAGAGAAGGGAAGCGGGGTTGGGCCTCCCGCTCGCTTCTCTCAACCCCCTGGCCCGAACTCCAACCTATTCCATCGAATTTCAGCGTTCGAATATTGTCCTATTCGATCTTTCGCATTTACCCATTTCAAAAATTGCGAATGTTCGGAATATTTCGAACTTATATTCTACGCTGCAATAAATTATTAATTAAATCTTAGTTTATAATGTCCCACTCGACCTGTTGCGGATGGAGATACAATATCGGGCCTCTTTCGCCCCAAGGCTGCCCACATATTCCCAATAGGAGCGAGAACAAAATTCAATTTGAATTTAACTCGCGCATTCGCATTATCCGATCAAACTTTTGTTTACATTAGTTTTAAATAGGCAGGAAGACAGCCTCAAAACGCAAGTTAACAGGCACGAAGCACAACGGAATAAAGAGCCGAAATACGCAGCCCCGACAAAAGCAAACGTCTCGAAACCTATTTCCACCCGCCAAAAAAATACGTCATTGCCATACTTACGACGTCATCTTTCATCCACGAAAAACCCCGATACTGCGCATTTCGGCACGGCCTTTCCTTCGTCCACGTCCCCAATTTTCTCCTGATCTTCGGAACGTTCCGTTAAAAACCGTCCACCAAATTACCAAAATTAACGATGGCTTTCTCTAACCTCTGCACGTCCGTGCGTAACGTTTTCCCGCTGTTCCTCCGTGTCAAACATGGCAGTATTTTCCCCGGTGTCCAGGCACGGCTGCAAAGTTTACTTTATTAAATTTTCTTATTTCTTTTCGGTTGACGTTACCAATACGTACCTCGACTGTATTTCGTCGTTAATTTTCGAAACGTTGACTTATAAACAAATTATCATCATTCTCGTGTACGAGCCACCCGTTAAAACAAGGTGAGAACTAGCCGCGTGTTTTACTAACAGCTACAAATTTGTTGCCAGTTTCCCCGCCTTTCAGAGTAACGGTTGCTTGACGCGTCAGAAACACTAAGCTCCAGGTGCGTTCGTAAAGTCGAATTAAACCGATGTTTTGGAAATAAATGGCGTTCGGAGATATCGATGTTTCTCGATCGTATAACTGTGGAGTAAAAGTTAAAATGGTACCAATAACTTTCCGCAATCGAAGTAAAATATTTCGGGTACAAATGCAGCAGCAAAATTTACTAATTCGATTTTATGAACGACCGTTTCGTGTGAACGAATGTCAAAATGTCCGGCAAAAGAATAACCACGTCGTAACTCGTTCGACTTTACGAACGCACCGTTTACGCGACAGTAGTTCTAGAAGGCGTAGCTAGATCCAAGTATAGAGAAGGCAATTTGATTCTTTTTGCCCCGTGAACACGAAGAGGGTCATCCCGGAGCCTTTTTTTTTAAATACAACGCTGCTCATCAATTTGCAGCGTTCGTTTTCTACCCCGCGGAATCGGGCGCCGTTATAATCCAAAATGTTAATTACACCCGGCGTCAGGCGTGGGCGTTTTCCGCAATAATCGACGGCGGAACAAACGGTAAAAAAAGAAAATTTCGCAACGCCGACGTAATCCGGTAGACGGCGCGTGATCATCGATTTATCGCCAAGGTTACGCAGTTTCGGGCTCCTTTCCAAACGGTAGCCCGGGTCTACTTCCGTTTATCGATCTCGGCGTTAGAAATCGCGCCAAATAGGCGAAGCGGCCACCTCTCGGCCACTGGCGATTTCGTCGCGTTGCCACCGCGCCACTTTCGCTAGGCCGCTCGCGCTAAAAACCGTCATACGCAATTCAACGCGACGTAAAAAGTTAATTGTAATTTACTTAATTGTGAATTCTTTGTAATATTCTTACGCTCCGGTGTAGAAAAAAAAACTTCAAATTTACTTTTAGCGGGCAGAAAGTCCGGAAACGAGTAGGCGGTAAATCAACACACAAAACTGCACACGGACTCGAACCCGGACTTATCTATACAAACTTGTATTATTGAAATTCCCCGGGTTCGAGTACCGATTTGAGCTCTCGACGGGAAAATCCAACTGTCGATCCGCCATTAGTTCGGCCGTTTCCATCGTACTATCGAAGACACCGCATCACGCAGGGCGACGCGCGTCACCAAATAATTCCGCAAACTCGTATACCACGTTCGTACTCCGTCCGCACAGGCCACGCGACGCGACGCGACAGACGAGCGAGACCGACACGATAAACTAAAGACTCTTTATTCTCGTCTCGGTACAAAGTTTTTTTTTTCCTTTTTTTATATGTAAATCCGTTAAAAGAACTTCTTTTGTTCTTAACATAAAAATAAAATTTTAACAACTTCCATAAAAATCAAGTGAAAAAATACACGATACCGTCGACGACCCCGCTGCCGGCCGGTGGACTCGCTTCCTTTTCCCCAACGGATCTGAAAAAAGACAGACAGACGGACGGACGGTGAAATCTCCCTGGACTTTTTCTCCTCGACTCGAGGCAATTGGATACTTACGGACGTTCAGTGTTTCGTGGAGTCGTGCGGACGTTTGGAATACTTAATGGTAAGCACGTCACCGACTTCGTCGATCGCATCCAGTGCCTACAAAACACAAATGACGTCACAATTACCATCTAATCGGTTTCCTTTCGTCGTCTTTACGCCAGCCAGTGACGTAGCCGGTTTCGAACGTAACGGAACGCGTCGTTGGTTCGGAGGGTGTTACGCCACCCTGCGAAGAAAGACCAGAACTAAAATACACGAGATTCGGGTTCGAATCTCGTTGGGAGCCAAACCACAATCTGTAGCCTACATTCTTCGGGTATTCGCGTAATTTACGCCTTAACTGGCCGTTTTCCGTAATTTTAATTAGCTTTACGACGCGTAAAATTAAGAAAGAGTCACATTAATTAAATACAACGAATTTAATTCAATTTAGCCAGTTCAGACACGCAAACGTTCCGGTATTAATTAACCAGGAGGAAGTATTAAAATGATTCATTTCGAAAGAATTCGAAACGCATTAATCGAACAAATTTCCCCGTAATAAAGAGTAAATTCGAAGGACAGTTTACATTATTGTAATTAAATTACGACGCGGAATTTAAACAAATGAAAAAACTCCACCGTAAAGGAGAAAGATTCGGTTAACCCACATTTTCCGGAGGCCAACGGAGACTTAAAATTTGGCTTATTTAAATATACTAAAGAAAAAGGAAAAATGGCAAACAGAGAAAAGAATGGAAGTTTTATGTCCGACACAATGTATTCGCTTGTTTTCGTTTCGCTAACGAGGAAGATGCCACGCGGCTTTTGGCACGTTCTACCGTTCTAAATACAGGAGAGTAAGGAATAATCATACACACGCGCACAAAAGTTTACTAAATATAACACGGAGATTTACACAAGAAACAATCCTCCGAATTTCCTCGCACCGATTCCGAATCGGCCGAAACAAGAAAGGAATTTCTCGTGTCGAGTTTTTTTTTTAAATTATAGGCTTTAAATATGTCCCGTAAACAATACGTTGGAGGATGTATTGTCTCTCTACATACCAATCGGATTGTGTAAACAATATAGAACCAGCAGAGTTGCTCGACTTTCTCGGCAACATTATAAGTTTTAGTGGCGTCATCTATTACCATATTTTATTAAAAATCTTTCTATACTTTTATAAAACGGCAAAAAGCTTAGGTTAGGAATGAGTTTTAAAAAAATTTAAGTGCTACTAATGAGTAAAATCGTCATTAAGTCTGACCCTAGTGGAGAGACACACGACCCCTTTTATCTCCCCATCCCCTCGACCTTTAACCACCAAAATTTAATAGCGTCGATCCCTCTAATACAAAATCCTCCCTGCAACATTTCAGAAATTTTCGACGAAAAGCACGGGAGTTATTAAGCTTCAGACAGGGAGAATATAATAACCGTGCCCCACACACCAACATCAACATACACAGAAATTACCCCCCGAATTTTTTGCATCTCGACATTTCAAGGTGTACTAAGTAAAAAAAAATATAAAAATCTTGGGGGAGAGGTCATCTTTTGACCAATCGCCATACTTTCCCCCCTTCGTGTAACAAGTCTTTAGAGCCTGCGAATTTCACTGTTATAAAACAATTGAAAAGGTTTCAGAGCGCCGTGCGCGCGTATTATACGCGGTAAAATACGGAAATTTCACTTGGGCGGTCAAATTAAACTAGCATCCATCGTAAGTGGGTCGAAGGGATTTAAAGTAACGAAATTTCGGTTAGATTAATTCGTGTCTCCTCGCCAACCCCTGCCAGATTACAAAAAAATCCATCAACCACTGTTTTTATTAAGCAAAAATAAAATTGCGTATGGAGCCATCTGTTATCGGGTTTTGTTATAAGCACTTTTTATATTTTTAATTACCACAAAATAGCAAAAAGCTTAATTTTGAGGGTAGGAGTGAGTTCTATAAAAAGATTCCCACACTTTCCCCTGTTAAGTGTAAGTAACAGCCGGGAAAGTAAAAGTGTGGAATTTTTGAATCACTTTGGGACTAAGCCTGTACTAAGAATTACATTAGATAAATCTCAGGAGCCATCTTCCCGAACAATTTGGCACGTTTCCGATGACGTGGTGGTAGCAAACACCCAAATTCCCACACCAGTTGCCAACCTTTCTTTCGGCGTACCTTCCGAAAGATTTTATTGGTAGACAATTTCATATCCCGTTTAACCGAGCAACACTACGAAGTTTACAACGAAGTTAAAAAGGAAACTTACTCGTTATATATAAGGAAGACAGCCGTTAAATAGGGGACTAGCAGCGTATTTAATTATGCCACATCGATATAATTATATACATTAATTAGCCTGTCGTAGGAAATTGTAACGTAAGCATCCAAGGTCACTTCTGTAGCTTAATTATTTGGCGTGTCAGTTATTTTAATCGCGCGTTATAAAACGATCCGCTCCTTGTATTTTAGATACACCCCCTCGATGTAAGCTCTAGAATACAGACAAACGTTTTAATTTCGGAATTATCGCGCGTTTCGTCTCTCTATACGATTTGGTGACGGTACGACTATGAAAAATCTGGCATAATTCCAAGTTATCGCTCGCCTTGTTTCGAATTCTGCGAAGTTCCCGCTCGCCATTTTGAATTTGGACAAATTCGGTACTCGTAGTCTAAGCTTAAAAATTAGAAAATCGAAGAAAAAAATAATAAACATTTTGCAAGTGTCCCAAAGTTAAACTACAGACATTTATACCATTGAGAAGAAACATGCTTGTCATAATACAAAAGAGGGGGATGAGATTAAGAAAGGACAGACAAACGAAAGTGAGAACGTATAGGTCTGTAAATTGAAAAATTGCAGCCCGATCTACAGTACTTGCTAGGTTTCGCCAAGAGTACTCACTTTTCATGGATTATCATAGTGTTTCTCGTCACAAAAAAACCCAAATGTTCATTATTATGAAATGTAGAATAAAGAAGGAAAAAAAAAGCTTATTATTTGAAGAAAGTTTTAAGGTGCAGCTTACGGGAAAAAATATTCTCTTCTCTAAACCAACACTCCTTGAAAATAAATTACCAATAGGAATAAGAAAGAAATTAATGAAAGTGTAATAGATGCAACTAAAAGTACTACTATTGACAGAGAAGTTAAGAAATAGAAGTACAAACATTTACTCTTATTAACTGGATCAATAAGCATTTGATTCATTTGGATGATTTAATATCTTTAATATAAGTTTAGAGGATCATATTTTCTTTTAGTAACTCTTTCCGGATTATGGGCACTAACGGAAACTTCAATCATGGGTTCGGTTGGACCGATAGTCACTGGAACGGTAATGAGTGAAGACTGAATATTTTGAGACAAATTGCTCGAAAATTTAATGTTCCCGGCCAAATCGAGTCTGGATATTTCAGAGAACCTTTACTGTTTTAGTCATCAAAGTATTCCGACTGACTGTAACTTACTTACGTAGCTTAGTTTTTAACATATTGATACTAAACTAAATAACCAAATACCAGATTTAAGTAATATTTGGATTATTAATTTAATTATATAATTTATCTAGAGGCAGGTGGTTAGGATGTCTATCCTTATTTAAATTAACTACATAATTTACTGCCCTAACTGCCCAATAAATCTGTCAATTAAGTATTTAATTTAGTACCAATAAACTGGACTAGATAATTGTTTATGTAGCATATATACGAGGGCTATTTTTTTTCCGGCTCCAATGGTCCATAAAACAAAGACAAGTGTAAATAACAAAATGAATTTATTACCAAAATTTAGTAGAAACATGGTTACTTTTTGACATAATCACTATGAAGATCAAGACATTTGTCATATCTGTGGACGACATCCCCTTGTCACAGAATGTTGCCGCCAGTGAATTGAGATGGCCTTAACGACATCGTGTTGAAGATTGTCATTAGTCTCAAATCCTCTGCTATGCTAGCCATGTTTTCAGTTCAGGAAAGAGATGCAAGTCTTCAAACCGCCGAGCTTGAAACTTTTAAAAAATTCCAAGCTCGGGGAGAACTTTTAAAAAGTTCCAAGCTCGGTGGAAGTCGTCACTACCTTTAAACACCCCGTGTATAGCCCCGATTTAGCACCGAGCAACTTTTTTTCTGAACAGAAAAAGTAGCTAGGAAAACAGAGGTTTGAGACTAATGATTATCTTCAAAACAACATTAGAGCCCATTTCAAGTCACTCGCAGCAAACATTCTATGAAGATGGGATGGAAAAGCTCATCAACAGATATTACAAATGCCTCAATCTTCATGGTGATTATGTCAAAAAGTAACCAGGTTTGTACTTAACTTTTCGTAATAAATTCATTTTGTTATTTACACTTGTCTTTTTTTTTTTTATGGACCATCAGAGCTTGAAAGAAAAAAAACAGCCTATGTACCATACTTATTGATAGTTTCCTGATGATAAACATCTTACACTTAGCTAATAAAGCTCACTTTAAATTTTTTTAGGAAATCTAGTAAAAAATGTACAGGTGTAAAGAAATGATTGCAGTCTTAAATACTGTATTTTAAAGTTTAGAATCGAAAATAAATATCACATTTAATTTAGTGAATTTTGGTACTTTAATGGGAGTTGCGATAGAATCGCCCAACACTCACCTTATCCAGCATTTCTCGTGTGTGTCCCGCAGACATGCAAAATCGTGCTCTGGACTCTATGAGTGGAGTGGCGGGAAATCCCACACTCACTGACGCCACTCCCCTTTTCAGTAATTCACGTACGAATGCCCTGCAAAAAAAAATTTCTATCAGTATTTTTGTTAAATTATACACATGTTTTATTGGAAGGATGTTCCTGGGATGCCGACCTCGTGAGGTCGACATCATGGGACACATGGTACACTTAAGTACTAAACATCAGACAGTTTTTTTCCTTGAACAAAACTAAAGGTGACTGTGAGAGGTAAATGATAGAGAAGTTGATATAAGATTATGAAAACCAAAATGTATTTTGCTGACATTGGTGTAAGGAAGTTCTTACCAAGTAACAATTTCTTTGGTATTGTGAATTGATGCGTTTTAATTTACAAAAAACAGTTAAATCCTTATTAATGTAGTTCCGAGCTAAACACAAGCAAAAATAATAGTATATATAAGTTCAAATAGTATAAATTCTGTCTTAAGTATAAGGGAATATGAATGTTACTTGGGAGATTGTGTGTATTTATGTATTTGCTAATTTAATTAAATAGTATATGGACATATAAATCATCTCTTGCCAAATCATTCAATCTTATAAATATTGGTGCTTCTATTCCCAAATCATTCAACAGACAGAAAACATTAATTTAAATATATGTGTGTTGAATGATTTGAGAATAGAAGTACCAATATTTAAAATTATTGCTGTCATTTCTCAAAAGTTCATCAAATTTTCAATTTTATAAAAAAGGTTTGCAGATTGAAGCGTGTGCATTTCGCATCAAATCATCTGACAATTATAGAATTTTGGGTGCATCCGCACATCTGTTTGGATACGCCCAAATCTGTCTTAGGGCTTATCCACACATTTGTTATTTGACAAATACAAAATATTTGTTTTTTGCCAAACTATTTTGCCGAGCATTGATTTGTTGCGGGAACGGCGTCCAAGATCTAGAAAATGGACAATTATTACACAATTTATGCTATTGCTTTTATAGTTATAAGTGGTTAACGTATGTAAATGAAAAAAAAAAAAAGGAATTTAAAAAAGATAGTGGATGTTATCAGTTTGCCAAAGAAGAAAAATAAGAATGTAAATAAGAAAATTTTTCTCAAAACAACAAAACCATATTTAACCCCCCAAAAAATACTAGTAAATTCAAATTCAATAGAAAAACTAAATTCAAAAATAAAAAAGACTGGATTCTAGTTTAAGAAGTTTAAAATAGCAATAGTAATTAAAAACAAAAAAACTATACGAACAAGAGCACAAATGCATGGAGGCAAATGTTCGTCTCCTTTGATTTGACACAATTTACCGACAATAGGAAAATGGCAAAATGCCAAACATTCGCCACGAGTAAACCGTCCAAACTACTTGGTGTTCGACAAATACCAAACGCACTGATGCACCCTTAGAACTGCATCGTGATTCATATGGATCAAGGTCCTATTAATAGACTGATTACAAATTAATCAATTGGCTAATTCCTCTAGATACATTGTAAACGAGCTAACAGTCTATTCCGACACTGAATCAAAATTTAAATGATGATTCTACATTTTATTGGGTAACCTCATTATATTGTGCATATCGGGAGACAAACCAAACAAGAAAGGCACAATATAATCAATTTATTTTCCAACCGTGTTTTTCAATTTTTGATTTCTGTGATGACTTACTATTTTGTGGGTTGTATTTTTCATACAATGGAAGTTTATAAGACAAAAACATAAAAAACAATATATTCAAATAAGCGCAATGTAATGAGAAGCTACCTTAATTGAGAATATTTGTTGAGTGTAGCTTGTGGCAAACACTAGAAATTAAGTGAAGGCTGTAATATTTGATAGTAAAGTACCGCAGAACTGGCTAATAGGTCAACTGCAATCAGCCACTTGCTTATAAAACTATTTTCAATTAAATCTGGCCGATACACTTAAATATAGATAATATTGCATTGTAAAAAATAATAAAAATATACTAATTTTAAAATCTATCATTTAAATTTTATCTCACAGCACGTTTAAAAGGGTTAAGAATTACATGTTAGATGAAAAATTTAATAATTTCCTTTATGGTATATAGTATTTGATTAGAAGAAGTATTAATATGTAGATTGAGTTGTCCCTTAACAACAAATTATTGTAAATTATTCTTAAATTAAAAAATGTGCAGGGTGATAGTTTTAATATTAAGATTAAAAACAGTCTGTCAAAATAATTGCCCTTTTAATTTCTCTTTCATACTCTGGAATGTGTCTTACAATGCCCGACTTTTCCTTTTAGGAAACTTGGTAGTCCTCAAATACTTTAGTATGTGAATAAATATACAAGGTATTGGCCGGTAACAGTCCATGTTTTTCCCAGTTTTAAAGGGAAAGAAGAAGGGAAAGCAACTCAACCTATATTTGAGTGCAATTAAAGTCTCCTTTAATTTTGATAACCGTCCATGTTACACACTATATGGATTTATGCCGATGCTTAAAATTCGGCAAATCGATCGTTTAATGATGCAGAATGTCGGTCGGTTGAGTTGCAACCCATCGTGCAACAGTCCACAAACCACACTGTTGTAATAATCGTATTGAATACATAAATTTATAACGTGTTTTAGACATTATCAAAAAATTTTTTTGATACAGAAAGAAAATAAGATAAGCCAAAACAAAATACAAAGTTTTAGTTTCATTTTCAATATTTATAAAACTATAAGTACACTTTCTTGAATACGGGTGAAATATACAGGGAACTAAAATATGGTAGGCATTCTACTACTAGTCCCATAGGACATCTTTTTCTATAAAACAAACCCTTCGACTAGATACGATTTAGATGCAATTTGCTCTCTCAGTAGTTTCTAAATTAAAATTCAATTTATGCCCATCGATTTCCAAATTCAAAAATTTATTCTCAACTAAAGTATTTTCAAAAAGAGTAAAATGAATCCAATAAAACAAACAGGATTGACGACAACAGCTCTGATAAAGACTAAAGTAATAAATATTGTTTAAATAACTTTCCAATTTTTAAAAATGTAAATTGCTAAATGTACACAAATGAAGTTAATAAAAGATCAAATTATATTTTGGCCTTAACTTTACTCCAAGAATTGAGAATTCCAAAGTTGGGAGGACTCGACTTACATTTAATCTTTTTAATTGCAATAGTGGTCTAAAGACATGTTCGGATTTTGGAACAGACAGGAATGGACATCTATTTTTCCCCATTTGTATAGCATCGGGAACTCATTTAAACTTTTATCCATCTGGAAGCACTGATAATACAAAAGCATCAGAAATAACAAAGTCATCAATTACAAAATAAATCTACCGACGAGTTGCGTAACTTTGCTGGCTTTTATGAGATTTTATTTTAAAAATAACATTTGTATTATAATTTTAGTTTGATTGGCCGCCACATACAATTTTAGTTATTAAATAACTAAAATTGTAGTGGTGCCATCTGTTACGAGAGATTTTGTTATAAAACCTTTATATATTTTTAATTATTACAAAAAAGACTTAATTTTGAAGATAGAGATGAGTTTTATAAAACATTGTAAATGCTAACCACACAAAATCTTCATTAAGTCTGATTCCTCGCAAGATATGATACATGACCACCCTGTATTTCTCCATCCCCTTGACCTTTAACAACTAGTGATGTAACGAATATTCGGTTACTATTCGGTATTCGGCCAAACACCGAATATTTAATCACTATTTGACAAAATACCGAATACCTAAAAACAGGAGTAAGAAATAACAAAAACACAGTAAATTAATCATTTTGGTATTTAGATTTAATGTTATCAAGTTAGTGTTGTTTGTTTATATTTATTTATAACTTATGCACAAAATAAAAAAAAATAATATTAATCACACGTATTCACAATTTATAATTACAAAGATCAGCACACGTACACACATACACACTTATTCGTTCAAGAATCGTTGCACATCTGAGGGTCTGACCCTGCCTATCCTTTTTAAGTGCTCATCTTTGTTCTTCTCTTTCCTCTATCGCTCTAGTCCACGTATGCCTATGCATACATCATAATACACGCTCACAATACTTTTGATTCATCACTTTTCCATCATAGATTTCCCATTTTACAATTATGTGACTTAGCCTGGTGATAATGGAGAAAAGAGACACACAAGATGTCGGAATAAGCCACAGTTATGATTTCACAAATTTGAGACAGCTTGGTAGCCCAAACAGCCCCAGGCTTTTGCCCATGCACGCTAAGTGACTTTCATTACAAGCATTTAGCTCTCTGAAGTCTATCACAACAACTGTTTGGCATTGACTGCCATGAATTTAGTGCCAATAAGCTGCCTCAACTTGTTTGATTATGTTATCAACTCAATTTTGTATTTATTTTCACGTTTTCACTTCGTGGTCCTTCTGTTGTTTTTCCGTTATTTATACATGTAGGTCATTTCATTGTTATCAACATTTGAAATCATCATTTATCACATACTGCCGTGACACTCTTGTCTCTCCACTACAACTGTCAAGAATTAATGCGCAGGGTCCTCACCATAATGCGGTTTGTGCGTCAATTTTCGTACATGCGTTCATCAAGCCGAATAGTTTGGCCGAATATACTATTCATTGTAACACTATTAACAACCAAACTTTAATAGCATCAAAGCTCCTTATATACAAGCTACCGTGCCAAATTTTGTTTCTTAATCTGCATGTCATCCTGAGCTTTACAAAGTCTTACAAATACATACATTACATAATGTAGTGCATTAAACTATGCCTACAGTTTAGGTTGACAAGGAAGGGAAGAGTACTGCAATGCCACAGCACTAGCAGAAATTTGAATTTGCCGACTGGAATGCTTTTGGTTAACCGATATTTGGATAATCAATGCTCTAGCTCTACTGTATACTTATACAGTATACCTTACCTATATATATGTAGGTAAGGTTGATTATTACACCATAATTTAACATTGTTTCCATCTCAGCGATAATACCGTGACATTTACTAATGATGCTTGAATTTAAAGATTGAGCATTTTTCACAGCTTCGAAAATTTTTTCTTTGCCTTTTATAATTGTTCCGACCGACAATTCCGGTAGATCAAACTTCTTTGCCAATTCACAAATTTTCATTTTTGTATCGAAGTCTTTAATAATGGGTACGTTCGTAAAGTCAAACGAGTTAAACGCGTTAGTAACGAATCGTTCGAAAAGTCTAACGAAATAGGAATAACGATGACTTCATTCTCGCTTAACTCGTTCGACTTTACGAACATACCCAATGTTAACTTTACATTCCAAAGATAAAGTTTTTCTTTTCTTGTTTGATGCAGAAGAATTAGTTCTACTTCGTTTGGATGACATAGTAGAGTCTGCTGAGTCTCCGTAGATATAACAAACACAGAAATAAATAACACAAAATAAATCGTAGCTATGTGTCGATTCTGCGCAACACATCCGAACATGTAAGCTGAACAATAGTGTGGGGGGAGTGAGTAATCAAGGGTTCGTGGCGCTCAAACAAAAGACGAATCAATGAGATTTGAAAATCGCGTAACTGTCGGTTCGCGTAAGTTGAGGTATTACTGTATTTTTTTTTTAAATATAATTTTCAATATATTTATTTTGTTTGTACAAAATAAAGAAATAATTTTTAATGATACAATAGCCACAATTATTATTATAAAAATTTTCATTAGGCTTAACATCAATGAAAATTCAACGCAAAGCGACATGCAACGTTAGCATGCAGTTAGTGACATGCAGGGATATACTAATATACTATATTAATAATGTATTTTTCGTATATAATCAGTTATCTGAAAAGTCAATTTTCCGAACAACCCCAGTCTCCAATTGATTCGAATAATCGACGCTCTACTGTATTTCCTTTATTTAGTAAAAATATATACTCATTTAGTATGTACTAAAAACAAAAAAATGACAATAAGATTTTCATGCCTTTTCAAATTATTCAAAATATCTTATTTCATATTTCTTTAGAAACTATTTTAAAAAAAGGAAAAATGTACTTTCTGTAAAATGCCATTATAATTCGTCAGAGTCAATCTTTACCAGGAAAACACACTTTCTACAATTATAACAACTATTATTTTGTCAATATGGCGAAGGCCTTTGAGATGCAAACTAGCAAATTTTCTGGAAAGAAAGATTTATAAGCGAGCAAATGCTGCCAAATTACATTTCTTGCTCACGCCACCATGTGTGGGAATTGTAAATGTTTCCCTTTCGTTTGAAAATGTAGAAAGAAAATGGATTGACAAAGTTTAGAATTTCTATTTTAGTTGTTTGTTAATTGCTTATTCCATATTTTAGGATAAGCCGTAAATGAATTAATTAATTTTTCTTCAACATAATTTAAATTATATTTCTCATTGCTTGTATATACCAAAGTAGTAGTGTTTTAAATTTTACACGTGCCAGAAGTGGGGTAATGTGCAAGTGCAGTAAAAAGCAAGAATGTCACACTGATAAAAACTAAACTGTGCAAGATATCTGCAAGAACAGGACTTTTCTGCAAACATCCGAACTTGATAATTACATAATAAAGTCAAATAATTGCCAATTATAATTGTATGGCCCAAAGAAATTCTATTTCTCACTCGTGCACAGTTTTACTTTGCAAGAGTAATATTGCTACATTCTTACTGCTATTTTACATCTGCATGGCTGAAGCATAACAGTGTAATTTTACACACCATACATCCAAATGATTCTCCTTTCCATGCAACTAGCATGTTTTATATTCTAAGGATATACATCAAGCAGTAGCTATATATGTTTCAATTAAATGAATTTGCTCAAATTTTTATGATTAATATGAGTATTTACTTGATAAACAGACAGAGCTTTACTTTTTCCATTTGTTTTAACTGTCCATTAGTTGTTTATAAGATCAAAATGTTATTAAAAAGTTGTCATTACCAAATGAAACAAGAAAGATAAAGAAGAAAAATAAATAATACAGAAAGAAATTAGTTTTTATTACCAAAAGAATATTTAATGGCAAAGTGAACATAATTATTAGTCTACATATAGTCGACTCCCCTATAACACTGTTGATTATTCCATTTTGTGTGTGTACAAGTCACTTAGATTTTACAAATATGCGTGCCAGGCTGTAAACGGCTCACATATTAATAAAATCTAAGTGACTCATACAACATGAAATTCATATAAAACGGAATAATCAACAGTGTTATGGGGTGGGTCGACTATACTAACTTTGCAAGTAGATACTATAATTTGCAGAAGGTTTGAGAACGAAAATGATACTCAACAATAAATTTCTTCAGAAGTTTTACATATGATGTAAAAATAACTATAATCTTTATATAGGGCAGTGATTCTCAACCTTTTTTGTTGATGTACCCCATTAGCCCATTAGTTGTTTCTCGAGTACCCCTTACATTTTTGTACGTAAATTTTATAATTACTGCGTTAGATGTATACTGCTCTTATAACTGAGAGCCATAAAAAGCTCTAACTATAACTAAAAGTGGATTACTTATTTTACGTAAATAATAAATTTAAACAGGTACATACATTTATTTATTATTATTTGATAAGTATATTATATAATATCACAAGTCATTTCAATACGTGCATAAATTACATTTCCTAAAAATAAATAATTATAATTAATGATAAACAAAATTTAAATTATTCTACAATAATTTCTAACAATTTAATGAAATATTTGTTGCAATAAATCTTCGGCAATTTTTTTCAAAATTTTGTTCCCACCTTATTAACTGACAACGAATGTCTGCTGATGTGTCAAACCTGTTTTTTTTTTTTTTTTTTTTTTTTTTAATTCTGGCCGGCTTTTTCTGTTTGATGATATTACGCAATTTGTTTACTCGAATGCAGTACACTTTCGAATCAATTGTTAAATTTTCTGGTAAAAGCTCCGGGAGAACTGCA